>NW_024752184.1:0-4901 GCF_018991925.1 Homarus americanus
GGGAGTGTCAGAGGTGTATCTGGGAGTGTCGGACGTGTACCTGGGAGTGTCAGAGGTGTACCAGGGAATGTCAGTGGAGTACTTGGGAGTGTCAGAGGTGTACCTGGGAGTGTCAGAGGTGTACCCTGGAGTGTCTCAGGTGTACCTGGGAGTGCCCGAGGTGTACCGGGGAGTGTCGGAGGTGTACCTGGGAATGTGAGAAGTGTACCTGGGAGTGTCGGAGGTGTACCTGGGAGTGTCGGAGGTGTACCTGGCAGTGTCAGCGGTGTCCCTGGGAGTGTCAGAGGTGTAACAGGGAATGTCAGTGGAATACCTGGGAGTGTCAAAGGTGTACCTGGGAGTGTCAGAGGTGTACCTGGGAGTGTCAGAGAAGTACCAGGGAGTGTCACAGGAGTACCTGGGAGTGTGAGAGGTGTACCTAGGTGTGTATGAGGTGTACGTGGGAGTGTCAGAAGTGTACCTGGGAGTGCCAGAGGTGTACCTGGGAGTGTCTGAGGTGTGCCTGGGAGTGTCAGGGGAGAACCAGGGAGTAAAAGAGGTGTACCTGGGAGAGTCAGAGGTGTAAGGGGGAGTGTCTGAGGTGTACATGGGAGTGGCAGATGTGTACCAGGGAGTGTCAGAGGAATACATAGGAGTGTCAGAGTTGTACCTGGGAGTGTCAGAGGTGTACCTGGGAATATCGTAGGTGTTCCAGGGAGTGTCAGGGGTGTGCCAGGGAGTGTCAGTTGAGTACCTGGGAGTCTCAAAGGTGTACCTGGGAGTATCGGAGGTGTACCTGGGGATATCGGAGGTGTACCTGGGAATATCGGAGGTGTACCATGGACTGTCAGAGAAGTACCTTGGAGTTTCAGAGGTGAACCAGGGAGTGTCAGAAGAGTACCTGGGAGTGTCAGAGGTGTACTTGGGAGTATCGGAGGTGTACCTAGGAGTATCAGAGGTGTACCTGGGAGTGTACCAAACCTAATCTAACCTAACCTAACCTAGCCTAACCTAACCTAACGTAACCTAACCTAACCTAGGTTAGGTTAGGTTAAGTTAGGTTAGGTTAAGTTAGGTTAGGTTAGGTTTGGTTGGGTTAGGTTAGGTTAGGTTAGGTTAGGTTAGGTTAGGTTAGGTTTCGTTGGGTTAGGTTAGGATAGGTTAGGTTAGGTTAGGTTAGGTTAGGTTAGGTTAGGTTAGGTTTGGTTGGGTTAGGTTAGGTTAGGTTAGGTTAGGTAAGGTTAGGTTAGGTTAGGTTGGGTTGGGTTAGGTTAGGTTAGGTTAGGTTAGGTTAAGTGAATTTTAGTTAGTTTTACTTCTTTTCACGAAAAACACTCACGGAAATCGTTGAATTTCCTTACAAAAACACTTTTTTAGTTAGTTGTACATATTTTCAAACATGTGCCGTGTTTTCTTTTGAAGAACTCTGTTTTGAAGTTAGTTTTACTTCATTTCACGATTAGGTTAGGTTAGGTTAGGTTAGGTTAGGTTAGGTTAGGATAGGTTAGGTTAGGTTAGGATAGGTTGGGTTGGGTTGGGATGGGTTGGGTTAGGTTGGGTTAGGTTAAGTTAGGTTAGGTTAGGTGCATTTTAGTTAGTTTTACTATTTTTCACGAAAAAAACTCAGTTTTAGATGAAAACCAATGTATTTTACTTATTTTTATCTTCTTTTCACGGAAAACGCTTAATTTCTTTTCAAAACACTGATATTCAGTGTTAGAGGTTAGGTTAGGTTAGGTTAGGTTAGGTTAGGTTAGGTTAGGTAAGGTTAGGTTAGGTTAGGTTAGGTTTGGTTGGGTTAGGTTAGGTTAGGTTAGGTTAGGTTAGGTTAGGTTGGGTTGGGTTGGGTTGGGTTGTGTTGGGTTAGGTTAGGTTGGGTTAGGTTAGGTTAGGTTAGGTTAGGTTAGGTTAGGTTCGGTTACGTTAGGTTGGGTTAGGTTAGGTTAGCTTAGGCTAGGTTGGGTTGGGTTGGGTTGGGTTGGGTTAGGTTGGGTTAGGTTAGGTTAGGTTAGTTTATGTTAGGTGAGGTTAGGTTAGGTTAGGTGAATTTTAGTTAGTTTCACTTATTTTCACGAAAAACACTCAGTTTTAGTTAAAAACGAATGTATTTTATTTATTTTTATCTTCTTTTCACGGAAAACGCTTAATTTCTTTTCAAAACACTGATTTTCAGTGTTAGAGGTTAGGTTAGGTTATGTTAGGTTAGGTTTGGTTAGGTTAGGTTAGGTGAGGTTAGGTTAGGTTAGGTTAGGTTAGGTTAGGTTAGGTTAGATTAGGTTAGGTTTGGTTGGGTTAGGTTAGGTTGGGATTTAGATTAGGTGAGGTAAGGTTAGGTTAGGTTAAGTTAGGTTAGGTTGGGATTAGGTTTGGTGGGTTGGGTTGGTTCAAGTTGGGTTAGGTTAGGTTAGGTTAGGTTAGGTTAGGTTAGGTTAGGTTTGGTTGGGTTAGGTTAGGTTTGGTTAGGTTAGGTTAGGTTAGGTTAAGTTAGGTTGGGTTGGGTTAGGTTAGGTTAGGTTAGGTTAGGTTAAGTGAATTTTAGTTAGTTTTACTTCTTTTCACGAAAAACACTCACGGAAATCGTTGAATTTCCTTACAAAAACACTTTTTTAGTTAGTTGTACATATTTTCAAACATGTGCCGTGTTTTCTTTTGAAGAACTCTGTTTTGAAGTTAGTTTTACTTCTTTTCACGATTAGGTTAGGTTAGGTTAGGTTAGGTTAGGTTAGGTTAGGTTAGGTTAGGTTAGGTTAGGTTAGGATAGGTTAGGTGAGGTTAGGATAGATTGGGTTGGGTTGGGATGGGTTGGGTTAGGTTGGGTTAGGTTAAGTTAGGTTAGGTTAGGTGCATTTTAGTTAGTTTTACTATTTTTCACGAAAAAAACTGAGTTTTAGATGAAAACCAATGTATTTTACTTATTTTATCTTCTTTTCACGGAAAACGCTTAATTTCTTTTCAAAACACTGATATTCAGTGTTAGAGGTTAGGTTAGGTTAGGTTAGGTTAGGTTAGGATAGGTTAGGTTAGGTTAGGTTAGGTTTGGTTGGGTTAGTTTAGGTTAGGTTAGGTTAGGTTAGGTTAGGTTAGGTTAGGTTGGGTTGGGTTGGGTTGGGTTGTGTTGGGTTAGGTTAGGTTGGGTTAGGTTAGGTTCGGTTACGTTAGGTTGGGTTACGTTAGGTTAGCTTAGGTTAGGTTGGGTTGGGTTGGGTTGGGTTGAGTTAGGTTGGGTTAGGTTAGGGTAGGTTAGTTTCGGTTAGGTGAGGTTAGGTTAGGTTAGGTGAATTTTAGTTAGTTTTACTTATTTTCACGAAAAACACTCAGTTTTAGATAAAAACCAATGTATTTTACTTATTTTTATCTTCTTTTCACGGAAAACGCTTAATTTATTTTCAAAACACTGATTTTCAGTGTTAGAGGTTAGGTTAGGTTAGGTTAGGTTAGGTTTGGTTAGGTTAGGTTAGGTAGGTTAGGTTCGGTTAGGTTGGGTTAGGTTAGGTTAGGTTAGGTTAGGCTAGGTTAGGTTAGGTTAGGTTAAGTGAATTTTAGTTAGTTTTACTTCTTTTCACGAAAAACACTCAGTTTTAGGTTTGGTACACTCCCAGGTACACCTCTGACACTCCCAGGTACAACTCCAACATTCCCAGGTAAACCTCCGATACTCCTAGGTACACCTCTGAAACTCCTAGGTACACCTCTGACACTCCTAGGTATTCCTCTGACACTCCCTGGTTCTCCCCTGACTCTCCCAGATACACCTCAGACACTCCCAGGAACACCTCAGATACTCCCATGTACACCTCTGACACTCCCAGGTACACCTCAGACACTCCTAGGTACACCTCTCACACTCTCAGGTACACCTCTCACACTCCCAGGTTCTCCTGTGACACTCCCTGGTACTTCTCTGACACTCCCGGGTTCACCTCAGACACTCCCAGGTACACCTCAGAAACTCCCAGGTACACCTATGACATTCCAAGGTACACCTCTGACACTCCAAGGAACACCGCTGACACTGCCAGGTACACCTCTGACACTCCATGTACACCTCCGACACTCCCAGGTACACCTCTGACACTCCAGTCCTCCACTGACACTCCCTGGTACACCCCCAAGCACTCCCAGGTACACCTCTGAGCCTCCCAGGAACACCTGCAATCCAGGTACACCTCAGACTTGCTCCTAGGTAAACCCAGACACTCCCAGGTACACCCCCAGACACTCCAGGTACACCTCTAACACTCCCAGGTACACCTCTGACACTTCAGGTACACCTCAGACACTCCCAGGTACCCCCCAGACACTCCCAGGTACACCTCTGACACTCCCAGGTACTCAACTGACACTCCCTGTTACACCCCTGACACTCCCAGGTACACCTCTGACACTCCCAGGTACACCCCCAGACACTCCCAGGTACACACCTCTGACACTCTTGGAGTACTCCACTGACATTACCTGGTACACCTCTGACCTCTGGGCACGTCCAACACTCCCAGGTACACCTCAGACACTCCTAGGTACACCTCTCACACTCTCAGGTACACCTCTCACACTCCCAGGTTTTCCTGTGACACTCCCTGGTACTTCTCTGACACTCCCAGGTACACCTCAGACACTCCCAGGTACACCGCTGACACTCCGGGGTACACCTCTGACACTCCCAAGTACACCTCTGACACTCCCAGGTACACCTCCGACACTTCCAGGCACACCTCCGACACTCCCAGGTACACTTCTCACGCTCCCAGGTACACCTCCGACACTCCCAGGTACAACTCCGACACTCCCAGGTAAACCTCCGATACGCCTAAGTACACCTCTGACACTCCCAGGTACACCTCTGACACTCCTAGGTATTCCTCTGACACTCCCTGGTACACCTCTGACACTCCCAGGTACACCTCCGACACTCCCCCTTACAC
>NW_024752185.1:0-22500 GCF_018991925.1 Homarus americanus
ATTTATTGACTACAGTAATAATAATAATAATAATAATAATAATAATAATAATAATAATAATAATAATAATAATAATAATAATAATAATAATAATAATAATAATAATAATAATAATAATAATAATAATAATAATAATAATAATAATAATAATAATAATAATAATAATAATAATAATAATAATAATAATAATAATAATAATAATAATAATAATAATAATAATAATAATAATAATAATAATAATAATAATAATAATAATATTAATAATAATAATAATAATAATAATAATAATAATAATAATAATAATAATAATAATAATAATAATAATAATAATAATAATAATAATAATACTAATAATAATATTAATAATAATAATAATAATAATAATAATAATAATAATAATAATAATAATAATAATAATAATAATAATAATAATAATAATAATAATAATAATAATAATAATAATAATAATAATAATAATAATAATAATAATAATAATAATAATAATAATAATAATAATAATAATAATAATAATAATAATAATAATAATAATAATAAATAATAATAATAATAATAATAATAATAATAATAATAATAATAATATTAATAATAATAATAATAATAATAATAATAATAATAATAATAATAATAATAATAATAATAATAATAATAATAATAATAATAATAATAATAATAATAATAATAATAATAATAATAATAATAATAATAATAATAATAATAATAATAATAATAATAATAATAATAATAATAATAATAATAATAATAATAATAATAATAATAATAATAATAATAATAATAATAATAATTAAATAATAATAATAATAATAATAATAATAATTGATAATTATAATTTGATAATTATAATTATAATTGATAATTATAATTATAATTATAATTATAATTATAATTATAATTATACTATAATAAATTATAATAATAATATAATAATAATAATAATAATAATAATAATAATAATAATAATAATAATAATAATAATATAATAATAATAATAATAATAATAATAATAATAATAATAATAATAATAATAATAATAATAATAATAATAATAATAATAATAATAATAATAATAATAATAATAATAATAATAATAATAATAATAATAATAATAATAATAATAATAATAATAATAATAATAATAATAATAATAATAATAATAATAATAATAATAATAATAATAATAATAATAATAATAATAATAATAATAATAATAATAATAATAATAATAATAATAATAATAATAATAATAATAATAATAATAATAATAATAATAATAATAATAATAATAATCATAATCATAATCATATCATAATATAATAATAATAATAATAATAATAATAATAATAATAATAATAATAATAATAATAATAATAATAATAATAATTAATAATAATAATAATAATAATAATAATAATAATAATAATAATAAATAATAATAATAATAATAATAATAATAATAATAATAATAATAATAATAATAATAATAATAATAATAATAATAAGGAGGAGGAAGAGGACGAGGACGAGAAAGAAGAAGAAGAAGAAGAAGAAGAAGAAGAAGAAGAAGACTACTCATAAAACACGAATACAGAAGAATACACACAAGAGAGAGAGAGAGAGAGAGAGAGAGAGAGAGAGAGAGAGAATCAAATAAAGGAACAAACACAAGTACCGGATGAAACAAGGAAAATGAGTACCACAGGAAATTGACACGAAAGAAATGAAGAGACGTGACCAGAAAACCCAATGATAGAGAAAACTGAAAAGGAGAGAGAGAGAGAGAGAGAGAGAGAGAGAGAGAGAGAGAGAAGAGAGGGGGGGGGAGATAAAATAAGAGAGAAAGACCATCGTTAAAGCCGGATAAGTGCGCCATTCTTGACAAAAATCGGATTAAGGGGAAGGAGAATGATGTTTTGAACCGATTTTCTGAGATGAAGATTCGCTTCCAGGAACAAACCCACAAAGGGGTCACTGGTATAAAAAAAAATCGAATTTTATAGGATCGTGCCGTTAATATCAATTGAATATATAGTCAAAGAGGAGAAAAAAATAATAGAATAAATAAAGAAAAGTAAAGGAGGAAGGAGTAAAGGTGGATAATTAGAATAAAAGTGGTTGAAGATGATGATTTGCGGATGGGAAGACTGGAGTGTATTTTGATAACTTGGTTTTGAATGTTAAGTAGAAATGGTAAAGGAAGTATCAGTGCATTAGATCCGGGTTGTTGTTGTTATTGTTATTATTGTTGTTGTTGTTGTTGTTATTGTTATTATTGTTGTTGTTGTAGTTATCATTTTCATTATTGTTGTTGTTACCATTATTATTATTATTATTATTATTATTATTATTATTATTATTATTATTATTATTATTATTACAGGGTATTATAGCACTATAGGAGACCATTGAAGTCTTATAATATCATATACTGGCAGGGCTCTTCCCTCCTCCACTCAGATAATAATCTCAGTAGTGTACACCTGAGTTTGAGGGGGGGTAAAGGTGGGGTTGGGGGTGTGTTCGACCTGTTGGGGGAGAGAGAGAGAGAGAGAGAGAGAGAGAGAGAGAGAGAGAGAGAGAGAGAGAGGGGGAGAGAGAGAGAGAGTAGATACTTCTGTTAACTACCGAAGTAATTTTATTTTGTTGATACCGTTGTTCTTTTGGTCATCATGCCGCTACTGTTAATCTAGATACCGTTTATTCTTCTGTTGTTATTGTGGTTATTATCATTCGTGTTGTAACTGTTCGCATTTACTGTTGTACTGTCGTTGCTTTCGTAAGTACTGTTGTTGAGAGTACGAGCGTTGCCGTTTCTGTTGTTGTTGTTTTTGCCGTTGTTGTGGGTAGTGGTTATGTCTCATCTGTTGGTGATGGTTTCTGTTGCTTGGTCCTACTGCTGGTGATGGTGTTCGTGTCTCTGTTGATGATAATTTCTGTTGTTTTTAGTAATTCTGTTGGAGTTACTGTTAGTCTTTTGTTTTTGTTTTTCTGTTATATAAAAATACTGTTCCTTGTACCGTTATTGTATCCTGTTGTGGATGTATTATATTTACTGTTGCTGTTACTGTTGTTAAGTTATGTTATGTTACCCTACCACAACTACTACATTACCACCACCACCACCACCACAACAACCCCCACCACCACAATCACCACAATTACTGAACCATCAAGCAACGAAATGTGATTAAACACCGCGATACCTGTTGCAGTATAGTTATTGTGGTTTGACTGACTGACAAGCAGGTGTTAGTCAGCAGAGTACAGCTGTGTGAGAGATAACTGCTGTAGGTAATGCCATTGTCTCCAGCTGCGCCATCTCACCTGTTGTAGTTTTTACCTGTTGTTGATAGTTGTAGTTGTTAGTTATAATGTTACTTGCTGTAGTTGTTAGTTATAATGTTTTGTTGTAGTTGTTAGTTATAGTGTTACTTGCTGTAGTTGTTAGTTATAGTGTTACTTGCTGTAGTTGTTAGTTATAGTGTTACTTCCTGTAGTTGTTAGTTATAGTGTTACTTGTTGTAGTTGTTAGTTATAGTGTTACTTGTTGTGTTGTTAGTTATAGTGTTACTTGCTGTAGTTGTTAGTTATAGTGTTACTTGCTGTAGTTGTTAGTTATAGTGTTACTTGCTGTAGTTGTTAGTTATAGTGTTACTTGCTGTATTGTTGTTAGTTATAGTGTTACTTGCTGTAGTTGTTAGTTATAGTGTTACTTCCTGTAGTTGTTAGTTATAGTGTTACTTGCTGTAGTTGTTAGTTATAGTGTTACTTGCTGTAGTTGTTAGTTATAGTGTTACTTGCTGTAGTTGTTAGTTATAGTGTTTGTAGTTGTTAGTTAGTGTTACTTGCTGTAGTTGTTAGTTATAGTGTTACTTGCTGTAGTTGTTAGTATATTTGCCAGTTGTTAGTTATAGTGTTACTTGTTGTAGTTGTTAGTTATAGTGTTACTTCCGTAGTTGTTAGTTATAGTGTTGCTTGCGTAGTTGTTAGTTATAGTGTTACTTGCTGTAGTTGTTGGTTTAGTGTTACTGCCGTACGTAGTTTAGTTATAGTGTTACTTGCTGTAGTTGTTAGTTATAGTGTTACTCTGCAGTTGTTAGTTATAGTGTTACTTGCGCACTGTAGTTGTTAGTTATAGTGTTACTTGCGCACTGTAGTTGTTAGTTATATGTTATTTGCTGTAGTTGTTAGTTATAGTGTTACTTGCTGTAGTTGTTAGTTATAGTGTTCCTTGTGCAGTTAGGTTATATTAGTAGTGTTACTTGCTGTAGTTGTTAGTTAAAGTTACCTGCTGTTCATATCCATAGTTAGTCGTTAATTGCTGTTGGTTGTAGTTAAGTAATTACTATATGCTATCATTGTATCATTATTATCATTGTCATTATTATTATTACTGTCAATGTCATTAGCTTTATCATCCTGAACTAATGAGCCTCCAAACTTCATATTCCAAAGTCTTATCTTGTCTCATGTATACCTTCAAGGATACATATGTATACTGTATATAAATATCGATCAGGTTATCAGCTGGTACAATCATTATCAACATTATCTCTCTTCCTATACATCATCACTTCCTTAATTATTTTTATTAGTTTTATGATAAGATTGTGCTGATTAGTGGAGCAAAGTATCGATCTTATCATTCTTGTGGAGCGAATGATTGATGTCCCATTGATGACTGATGTTACATTGTTTCACTGATGTGTCTCGTGGATAATAGATGTTTCATTGATGTTTCTAAATGGTGATTGATGTTCTATTGATGTATTTCCTGGATGATAGATGTTCCATTGTTTCATTGATGTTTCTAAATGGTGATTGATGTTCTATTGATGTATTTCCTGGATGATAGATGTTCCATTGTTTCATTGATGTTCTCTTTCTCTGGGATCACATGGAAATTAGGCACCCAAGCTTAATTTACCCAATGATTAAACAACCTAGCGATAACCTAACCTAACCTAACCTAACCTAAAGTAGGATTCATTTAAGTTATAAATTTTCGACAATAGTTGAGGTCTGTAGTGAGTGATGTTGATCACTGTAAGGTTTATTGTACTCGTATAGTGTGTGTGTGTGTGTGTGTGTGTGTGTGTGTGTGTGTGTGTGTGTGTGTGTGTGTGTGTGTGTGTGTGTGTGTGTGTGTGTGTGTGTGTGTGTGTGTGTGTGTGTGTGTGTGTGTGTGTCTGTGACAGTAGAATTTTACTTCGTTGTTATGAATTAATGACAGTCACATGTTCAACTCCACTTATGGTTGAACAGTGTGGCCGACATTATGGTAAATACCTGTGTGGAGGAGGTGTGTGTGTGTGTGTGTGTGTGTGTGTGTATGTGTACACACTGTTTCTAGGACATCACTACTACGTATTGGGAATCAGATCCCACTCTTGAAGATCAGAATTCCCTCTTGAAGTATCGGATCCCATTACTCTCTCTCTCTCTCTCTCTCTCTCTCACTCTCTCTCTCACTTGGGGGAATTCAGGCACGCCAGAACCTCCCTCATACTCCATCTCTCATCTTACATGCCTTCCTTACACCTACAGTAGAAAAAAATACGAAACGAAAAAAAATGTTTCAGATTCAATTGTACCGATGTTCATGACAGTGATTCGAAGCACTTAAGACAAATGACAAAACGATCATATACGATTATGATCCGAAAGGTAACTCTATAGTTAAGCAAATAGTCTTTAATGAGAGGCTACCGAGAGTCCAATTTCCCAAGAGCGTAAATAATCAGGCGCTTCTGAACGCTTCTCTGCTTCGAAACTTGAGATTCGTTTAATACAAATGAAAGAGTGAAAAAATAGGAGAACTGTGCCTCACTGAACGAAACATTATGGAAATATAAGAGATTTTGCGGACCGAAGAACGGCATTGGTCATAAAACACGAGAAAGAGCTTCTAATAACTTAGTAATTATATATTACCTGCAAGTAATGGGCGAAAATCATGTGCTTGTGTTTTCATGCCTCGAGTCTGTGTGTGACAACATCCCTGCACTGTTGCCACTTACCCTCTTACATAATATTTATCAATTTTACCTTAACCAGGCTAACATTCTTAATACTTGGTACGTTCATCATAATTCATGGTCTGTTCCCTGTACATACTCGTACCGCTATGAGGTAAACTAACCTGCGAAATGAAACAAAACACAAATTTGTAAATGGTCGCTCCGGTGTGGTCAACAGTGGGTTGTGACCAATCATACACCCGCGGGCAGGACAAGACGCCGCGCCTGGGTTCCCGGCTTTCCTCTACACTCTAGACAACATAGAAAAAAAAAGAACACGCTCCTTTATCCTCCTCCTCAGGAAGCTCTGACGACTTCCACAGAGCTCCTGGTGTTGTGATGTATTCCAGGAGGGAGCTAACAGACCCTGGCGGTATATTCTAGCGAGTGTATAGTTATGTGGAGACATTTGTTGAATGGGTTGGCCTGGTGACCAATGGCTGCCCCCCAGCTACCGCGGTGACGATTGACGACATGTCATGATAATGATCTGTAGCCAATAGGGGACACGCCAGGGCCTCGCCACCACCATGCCCTGGCAAGGAGGTAGTGAGGTATGGAGGGGAGGTGTCATGGGGAGGTGATGTGAGGTAGGTAAGAGAGTTCATAGGGTAAACGAGACATAGGGAGAGAGAGAGAGGGAAGGTAAGTACAATTAAGAGGTAACATAGATAAAGCAAGTACCATAGAGTAACAAGATAAATATTATGAAGCATTAGGGTAAAGAAGATGCAAATTAATAATATAAATGAGAGAAAGTTCCCTTATTAATTTGTCATAAAATCTAAAATTTATATTGACGGTCATTCCACTAGCTTATCAAGATAGACAGACTGGACTAATTATTTTTTTAATTAACCTTTATTATAGTATTCTCTGTACATGAAAGAATATAGAGGTATGAAAAAATACGATAATAACTGATAAAACTAAACGAGAAGCCGCAGGTGACAATAAATAATAAGGTAAATTGACTTGAGCTAAAATCCAAGTGATTATCAGGTGAAAGAGAGACAAGAAGGTAGGGTAGGTGACATGAGTAAAGAAGATAGGAATAACGGAGGGAGGTAAGAGGAGGAAAGTGACATATAATCATGGGGAGAAAAGTGTCATACTGTCATGGGAAGGAAAGTGTCATATAGTGATTGAAATTGTGATTGGAAAATGACACGAAGTGAGAGAAGAAAATGTCACGGAGTAGATAGATAAGTGTCATAAATTGAGAGAGGTGTCACGTGTCCAAAATTATTAAAAAAAAACATTATCATGCAGTAAGACAACATATCACGCTTGTCACGGCTCCACTATCATGAGAAGACTGTCACCGGCTAAATAAAAAGACTGTCACGGCTCCTTGCAACAAAAAAACATGCAATTGCAATACCAATATATCATTAAGAATTATGGGACTGGAGGTTTGATAAACGGCGATCTATTACTATTATCAATCTGAGGTCATATTGTTTCTCGTATTACACTGCAGCATTTACCAGGACGCGACACAGACCAGTATTTCTAGTGATTTACAACTTTTAGGTACAAGCTGTTGGGATTTGTTTTTGTTTTTCACTTTGTATTAAATCCTATAGAATTACTTTTGTTTCCTATTAAATAAGTGATATATGACTTTTGTTTCCTATTAAATAAGTGATATATGACTTTTGTTTCCTATTAAATAAGTGATATATGACTTTTGTTTCCTATTAAATAAGTGATATATGACTTTTGTTTCCTATTAAATAAGTGATATATGACTTTTGTTTCCTATTAAATAACTGATATATGACTTTTGCTTTCTATTTAATAACTGATGTATGACTTTTGTTTCTTATTTAATAACTAATAGGAGTCTTGTTTCCTCTATGACTTATATTTGCTATTAACTGATATTATTTTTATTTACTATTAATCACTATACAAAGGCTTTTATTTTGTTAAGTGTAATTGGTATATATAAATTCCCTAGTGTTGTTGTTGTTCATTTATATTTTGGGTATAATATCTTTAAGATGCATGTGTGTGTGTGTGTGTGTGTGTGTGTATGCATGTGTGTGTGTGTGTGTGTGTGTGTGTGTGTGTGTGTGTGTGTGTGTTTTAAGGTTTCTATTTAAATCCCTACATAATTAATTGTGACATCATAACAATTATGTTTAAAACTACATAAAAAAACACTCCTTAAATTAAGTACGATTTTATATAGCCCTTAAATTATCTCCTAAAATTATTTCTTACTCCCAGTATGAACGTCGCCTTTACTGTAGTATATGTATTGAACCGCATCATTATTTTTTTTTCCCAGGATACTCGTGACCTTTGACCCGGATATTTAATGGTTTAGGTTAGGTTAGGTTAGGTTAGGGTGGGACACTGACCTATTGGGGGAAGAATCACTGATTTTCTGCGGGAAAATTAGAGGGTTGTTGGCGGGAAGGACAAATGGTCAGAGAGAAGTGACCGCCCCGCCTACCTGTACACCAAAACTTCGGGTCCTCATTACTCACCTGAAGACAACGGTAAACTGTGAACCTGATAAATATACCTAGGTCATGCAATGTGTAGGGGGGTCATATGTGAGTGTAAAGGAATGGAGGCTACATGTGGAAGATGCAATTATTACCTTGGAACCTTACCTGTATATTGTTAATTAAACCTATAAAAACGTTAAAGGTGAATACCCAAGTGATTTAGAGGATAAGAGAGGAAACAGTAAATTGACAAACGAACCCACAGCCAAAGACAAGACTAATTGTTCTAACTCGGTTTAAATTCCCTCAGGTAACCAGGTGGAAGCAGGTGTCCTTGGTAGCTGTCGAAGAACGTATTTACCTTTTTTTTTAATTGACACCGAAACTATCCTTGGTTCACCTGAAGATTAACTACCCCAACGGCAGCAGAGAGATTAGATTAGGTTAGCGCTAAGGTGTGCAATCTTCAGGTGAAATAAACTTGGGAGTATAATCTTCAGGTAAAATCTCCAGGTGATCGATTTCCTTTAAAAATTCGAGACTGGGGTTGAGCGTCTCTCGTGTGTTCCTCTTGCCAGGTGTGTGTCGTCCAGGTAACTATAACCCCTTGATTACAATCTGGCCTCGACTTTTCCGGTGGTAAGTTACGGATATTAAATCATTGTCTAAATGGCACCAAGGGCAGACAGACGCTTATACAGTACACCTGGAGTCCTAATGTCTCTTCTCAACCACCAAGAGACATCAAGACATAAGGACCTTGACATAGTAAAGCATAGAAGAATAATCAACTCTATCACCTGAAAACATTGCTCTTATATCACTCTTTTTCTCTCTTAAAAATATCTACAAAAATAAATTCGAATACTATTGTTTTTCCTTTATTTTTGCTTCCATTATTTTGAGCTTCCGGTGAGCTTGAAGAGTACTACAGGTTAATGTCTCAAGACTTTTTCATTAAGGTGTTTATCTATCAACATTTATTTACTGTGTGTGTGTGTGTGTTTGGCTTACAAGTATTCCCGTGGTTAATGAACAAGCTTAGCATCGACTAGGTCAATATTCAATCAAATAATTTATAAAGAAACACTAATAATACTTTCTTATTATAATTTTGAGTGTAAGTGGTGTTGAGATGTGTGATGGAGAGAGGTGGAGAAGTGAAGAGGGAATAAGTGGAGGATGTTGGAGAGTGGTGGAGAGTTATGAAGTATGGTGGAATGGTGGTGGAGAACGGTAGAGGCTGATGGAGGGTGGTGGAGAATAGGGAAGGGGGTTGGAGGGTGGTGGAGTGGGTTCTACGCGGTCTTCATTGTCTTAGCCTCACAGTGAAAGCCAAGGACCACCCACTGTCCCTCACACTCGAGTTATTGTCATCCTCGAGAATTTAATTACGATATCTATTATATTACTCGAGCGTTTAGTCTCTCTATTGGCTCACACTCGACTCTTGGAGGATGAGCTGTGTCTTACGAGGGGGGTGGAGGATGTGTGTGTGTGTGTGTGTGTGTGTGTGTGTGTGTGTGTGTGTGTGCCATAGACGGGGGTGGGAAGAATGAGGGAGTGTGTAAATATGCCTGTGTTTGTCTGTTTATATGAATGTGTCTTGGGCGCTTGTGAGGAGAGGTGATGGGTGAGGAGAGGTGATGGGTGAGGGGAGGTGATGGGTGAGGGGAGGGGTGTGTGTTTGTGCTTGTACGTGTCGTAGGCGTGGTAACTTGGGCAGGGGGTAATGGATTTATCGGTTAACCTCGTTGGTTCCACAGTCTTATAAACTCTGGTGTGTGTGTGTGTGTGCGTGTGTGTACCCGGCAGTATATAAAACAGAAATAAACTTATAATAGCCACTGGGAGTCAACATAAAATCAACCCAAGTTATTCGGTATCGCCCCTATGTCTTATGGGGACTCCTACCTGTAACCTCTACCTGGCCGCTGTATGTAAATGAATCAGGTTAATTATGGCAAATAACTCATCTACGGTAATGGGAGATAATTCAAGAGATAGAGATGAGATATTTCCAGGAGATGATGGATGTTCTTATAGGTGTATCCTGTATCATATGTGTCTGCTATAATTGTATTGTTATGTGTCACTGTGTTATGTGTCTCTTATATATATATGTGTCTAACCTTATATGTATATTTTAAAATTAATCTTCAATAAAACAAAAAATTAAGGAATATTTTCAAATTAAAACGAGCTCGATTTTGTTATAATCATTTGTTGTTAATTATAGACGTGTGTGTGTGTGTGTGTGTGTGTGTGTGTGTGCATCAATTAATTTACTCCTTCACTTAGCATAAATTCCTTCATCAATAATTACAGGTATGACAACTAATTAAAAAATCCCCAAATCAACATTTACACCTTTACCTGTTTATTAATTTATCTTCTAGTCTCATTATAAGACATTTAATTAACCACGAATTAACAAACTGTTTCAAAAGGTGATGAAAGTTGTGTTTGTATTAACCTCATGCTTACGAGCCTCTCAGTGGCGGCTGAGTATTATTCATCTTTTATTTCTTATTGAAGGAGGGAAGGAGAGAGGAGTGAGAAGGGAGGGAGGGAGGGAGAGAGGTAAATAAAGAGGAGTGAGGAGGAGGGAGGGAGGTGGATAAAGAGGAGTGAGGAGGAGGGAGGGAGGTGGATAAAGAGGAGTGAGGAGGGAGAGAGATGGAGAGGAGTTTGATGAGAAAGGAGAAAGTGAGGTGTAGAAAGAGGAAGGAGGCCAAACAAATATCAATCTGAAAATTGGAAAATCTTAGATTTCGCCAAAGTGAAAATTCGTAGAATTGAATATTTGTACAAATGAGATTTTATATTGGTTAACCAATAATTCGTACGACCGATTAATCACAACTGATAATTCGCATAATCGGTTATTAGCACAGCCAATAATCTGCAAAACCCGATAATCCATAAAAACAGATTATCCATAAAACCGATAATCCGAAAAACCCGACAATCCGCATAACCGAAGCTCCGTATAACGGATGAGGAGCTCATAAGGGTGGGTGTGTCGTGGTGGCCGAGCGTCGTGACTAGGGGCGAGGCTAGACGAGTTTAGCGGGAACACCTGTTCAATTTATGAGTACAGAGGGGATGGGGCAGCGGTGTGGGGGTAGGTAGAGGAGTGGGGTATTAGGGAGGAGAGGTGAGAGGGAGGGAGGAGAGGTGAGAGGGAGGGGAGAGATAATTACGGTGATCATGACCACCAATTGGAATATATGGGTTGTGAGTGTGTCCAAGGTAAGTAATGTGTCACTTGACCTCTGAGGCTATTAATGGGTCATTGTTCATATCAGATTAAACTGTGGTGGTGATGGTGGTGGGAGGTGAGGTTTGGTGGTGAGTAGGAGAAGGTGGTAATGGGGAGATATGGGTGGCGGTGGTGGTGGTGGGTGGAGAGAGGAGGAAATGGGTGCTTTTTGTGGTTAGGGGAAGGGATAGGGAAGTGAAAGGGTGGTTAGTGGTGGTAGTGACGTTTGTGGGAGGGGTAAAAGGAATGGGGAGGGAAGATGAGGTAAGGGGGTGGTAATGGGTGAGAGAAAATGAGTTGATGGAAGAGGGAAGATGAGGTGGTAATGGGGGGGATGAGGTGGTGGTGTATGTAGGGGGAGAGGGAAGTGGGTGTAAGAAGAGAGGGAGTGGGGAGGGGGAGGGAGGGAGAGAGAGAGGGAGATGGGATGGGAGGAAGGGAGGTTTATATTGAAAGAGTTAAGATATAAATAATTCACATGTGTCTAAATTTAATTAGATTTGAACACTTTGTGAAGTATTGATTTGTGATGATGATGATGGTTAATTATAATAATAATAATAATAATAATAATAATAATAATAATAATAATAATAATAATAATAATAATAATAATAATAATAATAACTTTGTCCCAAACAACCATAAAATATACAATTAAAACGAACGAAAATTTGAAGAAAAATGTAAGGTAATTATAGAAATATATTAAAGGCTTTCTCTCTCTCTCTCTCTCTCTCTGAAGAAGAACTATATTAAGGCATTAAAATTCGACCTAAAAAAAAAAACAGCTTTTCACACAAACTTACATACACCGATAATATCTTCATGTCAGATAGACTAACTCAATTCCCATAAATGTACGTACAATCTTTATAGCGTTGAAATTGGTAAGAGTGGTCGACTTTGTTTTTTTTTAAATAAGATGATAATATTCTAAACCACAACAACACCAATTGACCAATATCAACGTTTAAAAAGAGACCTGCCAAGAATGATGATTTTACGCGTTCAGAATTGACGTTCGTGGATCGGATTCTCAAGGATTCGTACGTTTCTTTTTCTTTTTTCTCTCGTATTTATAGATGAGAGAATATATCTGGTAACTTTATGGTGATTTTCACGCTATTTTGCCAGTCTTCTGTGGGTCGTATTTTTGTAATAATAATAATAATAATAATAATAACGTCCACAAGTCCTCTCATTAATAAACAAAGAGTAAAAATACCCCCATGAATGTTTTTGAATCCGGATCTTGAGTTGCGAACGTTCCGTATCAAAACACAACTCTACAAGATGGCAACACTGGGGGTTGGGCAGGAGTTACCTATGGTCCCCGAAGACCGGAAATACTTAGGAGAAAATATTGATATTAATCTTTATCATTAGGCCTCAGGTGGCTGTTATGATTACATGGGAATATTGGTAAATGCTCAATTAGTTACACATTCTTGGCATAATTAATTGGAATATCTAAATCACGTCAGGTATGGTTATTGTTTTTTGTAAATAAATCACCAGGAAATGTCGTAATGTTTAGCTGATGTTCTTTTGTTGTCTGGTTATTTTTATTTACATATTTTATTTATATTTTGTTTTGATATTTTGAATGATAACTTTTCATGATTCAGGGAGAAAGATAACTTGTCATGACCCAGAGAGAGAAGATAACACGACGGATTATTATCTTGCGTCGTACGATAACATACAAAAACATATTCCTGGTATAAATAATGCAATATGATATCTTTAAATTAAACCATATTTTAATTTGTTTGGTTTATTTTTTTCTCGTTAGTGGAAGTTAGGAGTAATATCTGGGTTTATTTTAAGGTTTATTGTTTTATTCTTTCTTGGGATGATATACTTGAGTGGTTGTTTATCCTGGAATATAAAAACGATCAAGGTTTATTTTATTTTATTTATTTTATTTATTTTTAAGTTTCATCAATAATTTGTTTTATTTCGGGTTTTTGTTTTATTTTTGCCTTTTTTTTAGGTTTTTGTAGATGACCTTGGAGGATAGTTAAGCATGGAAGAAGAAGAGGAGGTGGTGAAGGCAGAGAAGGAGGAGGAAGAGGAGAAAGGAGAGGAGAAAGAGGAGGAGGAAGAAGAGGAGAAGGAGGAGGAAGAATCAGAGACAAAAAGGAGGAAGAAGAAGAAGACGAAGAGTAGGAAGAGGAATATGAAGAAGAGGAAGAGGAGTAAGGAGAAGAGAAAGATAGCCTCATCCAATCTTCGGTAAAAAATGACCGGTTTGTGGTTTTTAACTCACAAAGGTCTTCTCTCTAATAACCAGTTTTAACCCAGTTTTTCTTCTTTATTATTATCAAAGATTCTCAAGTTTAGGGAATGGTTAGGAGGGCTCAGAAGAAAAGGAGGAGGAGGAGGGGAAGAAGGAGGAGGAGGAGGAGGAGGAGGGGGAGGGGAAGGAGGAGGGAAGAGGAGGAGGGGAGGAGGAGGAGGAGGAGAAGGAAGAGGATAGAGGAGGAGGAGGAAAAGGGAGGAGGAGGAGGAGGAGGAGAAGGAGGAGGATAGTTTTGTCCACGGAGATAAAAATGAAGGTGTGTGTCTGTGTGTGTGTGTGTGTGTGTGTGTCTGTGTCTGTATCTGTGTGTGTGTGTGTGTGTGTGTCTGTGTCTGTAATAATAATAATAATAATAATAATTAACGGTTTATTGAAAGAGCTTAGCAGCCAGAAGGCTGAAAATATACAGTTACATATTTGGGGAATGGGTTACGAATTACAAATAATATACAAGTGACATAAGTGACACAAATAAGACATATAGTAACTTAGATGGGGATCAGCTCAAAATACAGTTCATTTCAACATAGTGACAGTGTAGGGAGCAGTGTTTACTGGGAGTGAATACACTGATTTATTACATGTTATTGATAATTTTTACAATGGTTGGGACTGGGCTGTTCTTATAGCGATCAGTGTGTGTGTGTGTGTGTGTGTGTGTGTGTGTGTGTGTGTGTGTGTGTGTGTGTGTGTGTGTGTCTGTGTGTGTGTGTGTGTGTGTCGGCAGAGGAGTTTGGCATGCTGTTAGTGTCAGAGCGGCAGGATAGATGGCGAGGCGGTCGGGTCGCAAGTCACATGTTGGCACAGTCATTTGTTGGTGCTGATGAACGGCCGACTCACATGCTACCTATCCCTCCTCTCTCCCTCCCTTCCTCCGTTCTTACGTTCATCTCTCTCTCTCCTTCCTTCCTCCCTCTCTTCGTTTGTTTATCCCTCATTCTCTCTCATTTTCCCTTCTTTTATCTCTCTCTTTATTCCTAATTACTTTCCTTCTTCCTTCTTCTGTGTTTAATTAACTCCGTCCACACACACCCCTCCTCCTTCTCCCCCTCCTTCACTCCGTTCGTACTTCCCTCCCTACGTCCCTCTTTCATTTTTTCTCCTTCTCTATCGCTAATTACCTCCTTACCTATTTTTTTCCCTCCTTATCTACATCCTCACTATCTTCCTCCCTCCTTTTCTCCCCGTGTCCAAAACCCTTCCTCCTTACCCTCCATAGCGCCCTCCCTCTCTACCTTCCCTCCATTTTTTCCTCTTATCATCACTTTCCTTCTTTTATTATATTATCTCCTCTCCTTCCCTTTCACTCTGCCTTCTTCCACATCCTCCCATCGTTGTCCCATCCTTCCCTTTACCTACCCATAACCTAACCTAACCTTACCTTCTCCCTTCCCATAACCTTTCCAAAATCCCTCCTCCCCCATTCCTCTCCCCATCATCTTCCATCCCATGTGTGTGAAGGAACAGGCAAAGCCCCAATTCCTCTGTCCCTTTTACAAATTTTTAAGTTCATAACATTTTTTTTATCCCTACAGCTATGAAACTTTAATCTCTACGAAATAATCAATTCTAATCTCAGAAGAAAGAAGAATTTTAGTCGCTAGAAATGATTGAAAATGGAAGCTTTTGTTAATTACACAGGGGGAAATTTTTATCTAGAAAAGAGAAGAACATGACGTGGATAGCAGGACAGACTGAGGGCGCTGAAGAAAAAATTATCTCAGTTGTGTCAGTTAGGAAGTCAGTAAGTCAGGAAAGGTTTAAGGTGATGTATTTATGTAAACACGAAGTCCAAAATCTCTAATGCTAAATAATAGTTTGACGACTAACAACGGAAGTAACGGTTATAACGGTTATAACGTAAATAACGACTAATAATGGTATTAACGGAAATAACGACTAATAACGACTATAAACGGTAATAACGACTAATATCGGTCCTACAACAACGGTTGATAACGAATGACAATACCTACTTACAGACAAACAAACACATTTTGTTTTTCATTTTGACAATTTCTTAGAATAGTTCATACTTATATATTTTGGAGGTTCTTTTATTTTACAACTTTCATATACAATAAAGAGTCGGGTTTAATGATCAATGTATTTCGCTTTTTACGTAATAATTTCATGAATAGATAATTGTGGAATTTGAGCTCAATATTAAACACTTTTCCCTCCCCTTCTCTCTTTCTCTCCTTCATCCCTCTTTCCCTTTCCTTGGTCTCTCCCTTCTTCCGCTCCTTCCCTCGATCCCTCTCTTCCCCTCCTTCATCCTTCATCCTATCCTCCTCTCCTTCCCCTTCATCCCTCACCTCCCTCCATCCTTTCCTTCGCTCCTATCCCAGTCCAGACTACCCTAACCTAGCCTCCGACAGCCTAGCTCCCCCTCCCCCTCCCCCCCCCCACCTTAGCCCTCCCCAGCTTAGCTCTTATGTCGAAATGAAACTCTTTAGTTAAATAGCTCACCGGCTGGCTGGCTGGTCCCGTCCAAAAAGCTGTCATAATATTGTCTGAATAATTGTTACTCTCACACAATGGTCTTTTTTTGGGTCCAGATCATTACAGAGTCAGAAGCTAACAGCGAATGTGACTCTCTCGCTCAGCACACTACTCGGGACGGGTTGTCATGTTGACCATAGGATAAATATTAATTAACCAATAGGAACAGAGTAGGAGGCAAGAGGACTGTTCTGATTGGCTGCTCTACCAACGAGATGCACCGATAAGGTTAGAACAAGGTAGAGGAATGCGGGAACTTTAAGAAGGTATCAGTTGTGGAAAAATAAGGAACAATTTTCAAGGTTTGTAATCGATTTGGTGATAAAGTTGCAATGGCGTGAAATTTTCCAACACCATTTGCGTGAGGAGGATAACTTTTAATTCCCGTGAAGTGAAATAAAAGCTTCGATATTTAAGATTAAACGCCGCATCAGGTAAAGTTAAAAGACAGGTAAGAGGTGATTTTACCCCATATGTAGAAGATAAGTGTGTAGACAGCATATAAAGATGGTGACAATATATTACTTGTGATGTAAAAAAAAAATTGATAATACTGTATTTACAATCTAATAACTCAATTCAACTATACTCCTTTTTACAATTATTAACATAACTTTTATAAAATATTTTCAGAAGACAAAGAAACCCAAAAAAATATAAGCGAATCCTGGAACCTACCGATGACAATATTGTTGATCTTATAGCGGCAAAAAGTTGTTCCTCAGAAAATTGATATTCTGGTCACAAAGACGAAGACGCGGCGTGGAGGACTTTTGTTTCACTGACCAGAGGGATGATGAAGAACCTCCTTAATACCAACACATCCTCACTACCATACGAAATACTTAAACAAAATATTATCATTGACCTTTATCTGAATACCGAAAACATGGTTGGGTAAATATAAATACCTGGGTTTTTTTTTATTTAGTGGTTTTTGTTTTATTGTACGGTGGTTTAACGAGGTTTTTATTGCTCCGGTCTTTGTTCATAAAGGAAAATAATGTTTTTTTTTTTCTTTTCTTTTATTTTTTGCGTAGTAGTTAGTTGATGAAATATATGTGATTATATTAGACACTAGAGAGAGCCAATTAAATGTTTGTATTAATGTTGGCTATCCTTAGTGATTCTCTACCTTTGTATTGTCATATTTTATTATATATATGTTATTTTGTACAATTACCAAAGATTGGAGTTTTATTCTGTGGTTTTTTCTTGATACGTTTTTATTATGTGGTTTTATATTGTAGTATAATTTTGTAGTGATTTTCATTTGTTTATATTTTGTTGTTAATTTTGTAGTTTTAATTCATTTGTGTTTTGTAGTTTTTCATATATATTTTAATACGCAATTTTATTTTGAGGTTATTTACGGGTTATAGTCTTGTTTTTATTGGCATTTTGAATTTTATGTTTTTCTCAGTGTTTCATTATGTATCTTATATATATGTATACTTTCCTTACAGATAGCACTTTTAACTACATGATTCTTATTATTAAAAATCGCGTATTTATGCTTATATAAATATTTAGTCAGAGGCATTATAATTTTTCCTCTAATCTGTGAATATATTCCGTTAATTTATATATTCACAGTACTCTCTCGCTCACTATGAATACATATACATATACGGTACACATATTCCTATACATATTAATACACATATACATGAAACTATCCATCCGTGACCGATAAACACGTACCTTTAACCCAAGTAACTGCACCTAACTTTATATTTTTCTCCATATAATTAACGTCGTATTTATTAATGTTTCGTACAAATTTTAGTATTAATCCACAAACTATAGGATTAACTCACAGTCTATGGGATTTACGACCCTATAAATGACTTCTAATCCTATTATTTTTTTTTTTGAGGATTATAAGACTCGGATCAGTTAGTTATTCTTAATTAATTTTTTTCTTTATAATATTGTGGATAAAGTTTTGAATCTATTTGCAATCAAATTAGTTTCGATAATTAAATATATATTATATAAGTATTATATATTAAAACTTTTATGACACATACTTTAATATAGCTTAATATATCCTCAATAATATTAGTGTATTATATTTATTATTCACATTTTAATTATCTCACCTGGAGAGTCTACCTGGTGAGGTAAATATTGCAGGTATCATGTTTCTTTAATAAATGTCATTCCTCTGTGTTTTAATTAGTACGGGTGACAAGTATTCTTGATGATGACGATGATGATGATGATGATGATGACAATAATAATAATAATAATAATAATAATAATAATAATAATAATAATAATAATAATAATAATAATAATAATAATAATAATAATAATAATAATAATAATAATAATAATAATAATAATAATAATAATAATAATAATAATAATAATAATAATAATAATAATAATAATAATAATAATAATAATAATAATAATAATAATAAAGAAACAAGGTTCACCACAGTCAACCTTCAGAAATTAAATCATGAAAATTTTTCTACTACGCTTGTCAACCCGACACAGCGTTGGACAGCCTCGCCGCCCACAACCACGCCCACGGTGATCACCTCCACCGCCCAGGCCATCCACTCACCCACCCATGCCACCCACACACCCGCCTAGCCCACCCAAGTCATTCGTATAGCTTTCCATCCCACTCACACCACCCGCAAACCCACACATTCGCCCATTCCACCCACACGCCCAAACCCGCCCACCCATATCATTAAATTTCGCTTTCTTTTCTTTGTTTTCATTAACGAATTTCTCTTAAGTTTAGTAAGAATCTATACTGGTATTTTATCTCTCTCTCTCTCTCTCTCTCTCTCTCTCTCTCTCTCTCTCTCTCAGACATTCAGTAAATATGGTGTTTTTCTTCATCATTTGTGTCGCTGGTTTGTTCTTTAAAATATTCATGGCTTCATTAGCTCTGTTATACACTACTGCTGTGTTACCTTTTTTCCTGCCATTCTTTTCATCCAAGTTTGCTGTTGAATAAAGAGACTCTGTCACTTTATATATCTTTAAAATATAACCCTGACGCACCAAACCTAACCTGACTTAACCAAACGTAACGTAACTTAACCTAACAACCAAACGTAATCTAACTTAATGTAACGTAACCTAAGCTAACTTAAGCTAGCCTAACCAGACTTCACTTAACCTAACCTACCCTAACCTACCCTAATCTAACCTAATCTCACCAAACAAAAACTATCCTATTCTAACCTAATTTATCCTGACCTATCCTAACATAATCTAACCTAAGCTAAACTAACCTTACCCAAAGCTATTAAAGAGATCAGCTTAATATACTATCCAAGGTTAGACCAGCTTAGTATTAAATGTCATGATAAAGTTACACAATCAAAGATACATCCAACTGTTTATGTATGAATTTGTGTATAGGTATGAATTATGCGGTATATCTAATCTCATGCACTAATAGGTGTAAAGGTATATCTATTTACCTGTTGAAAATAAGACAGGTATTCCCCGAGGTACATATCCCTTCATCCACAGAGACAACCCATCACCTTAACTACCTTCTCGGGTCAAAGTTCACCTCTTCTTTCTCCACTATCATTCACTCCCGGAGGTCAGAGGTCATAAAAGTAGCTGACCAGAGATGACCTCCTGGGCGTGTGTTGTCTGACCTAGTAGCTGTAGTCATGTTGTAAAGCTTTGTTAAAGATATCCATAAGTCAGTTACTTTGTCTCTACTGGATCTCTCTCTCTCTCTCTCTCTCTCTCTCTCTCTCTCTCTCTCTCTCTCTCTCTCTTTTTCTGTCATTTTTTTATTTCCTTATATTTACATTTCTATTGTTTTCTCTTTCGTCTTTTGTCTTTTACGTTTTATTTTTTTTGTTTATATTAATTTCCTGTTGTTTGTGTTTCTATTCTAAATAATAGTGTGGGAAGTCTTATTAATCTTGGGGCAACCACCATCACCACCACTATTACCAAACAACTACCATTACCAACGAACCATCATCACCAACCAACCAACCATCACCAACCAACCAACCATCACCAATCAACCACCATCACCAACCAACCAATCATCACCAACCAACCACCATCACCAACCAACCAACCATCACCAACCAACCAACCATCACCAATCAACCACCATCACCAACCAACCAATCATCACCAACCAACCACCATCACCAACCAACCAACCATCACCAACCAACCAACCATCACCAACCAACCACCATCACCAACCAACCAACCATCACCAATCAACCACAATCACCTACCAACCACAATCACCAAGCCAATCAACCAACCACCATCATCAACAAGTAACCACCATTTTCCATCCTAATTACACAACCTAACCACACCCACCATAACACAGCGCCCACCCTTCCCTCCCCATCCAATATCCGCCTCAAATCCCTAACTTCAGGGAGCCAAACACGAAAGACCTCAACACTCATTAGGGCAAATATATGAAAATTACTAGACCTGACCCTAACCTGCCTGCCCCCCTGCACTATCCCCCCGTACCCCTGCCACCCCTCCCTGTCCCCCCCCCTCTCTCATACCCCTCCTCTCCCCCCACAGTCCATAAATTGAGAAGGGATTGCAATATATAGACGCTGGTGAACCTTTAATACAGCCAAGTCTTATATTAATAAATTATATCTTTTGGAGAGGGAGAGAGATAAGACTAGGAACCAGATTGGAGGGGTCTTAGAGAGAGAGAGAGAGAGAGAGAGAGAGAGAGGGAGAGACCTTTGATCCCAACACTGCCACCATTTGCAAAATAATATAGATGAAGTAATTATTATTGATTTTCTTTTGTTATTTTTCTTTTATAGATGAAATAATCGCTGATGATTTTTTTTTGTTATTGTTGTTGTATAGATGAAGTGACCATGCCTTTTGTTTTTGTTTTTATTGATGAAAGAATTATTGTTGATTTTTTTTTTAAGAGGGAACTATCAGTGAACCGACGGTGAATCTATAGTGAAAATAAAACACCAGGGATGAATATTATGCAGAGAACCAATGGAGTGTTAGTGAACTTCTGGAGATAATAGAGTAGATGGATGGATGGAGAGACAAAGAGACAGACAGAGTTTAACTAATATCTGTATCAATGAACCACTAATGAGTAACCAATGGACCACCAATGAACCACCTACGGACCACCAATGAACCACCTACGGACCACCAATGAACCACCTACGGACCACCGATGAACCACCACTGAACCACCTACGGACCACCAATGAACCACGAATGGACCACCAATGAACCACGAATGGACCAGCAATAGATATCTCGACATTCACGTGAGGGCCTCATCTCCGGGTCACGGCGGACTGTACCTCACTAGTTCCGGATGGTGACGTGTCCTATAGTCCGGTGTTAGGTGATTAGAGATAGAAAGAGGGGAATAAAATGGAGGAGAGGGAGATAGAGAGAGCAAGAAAAAGAGAGAGGAAACGAAAACAAAAGAGTATAAATAAAAGAGAGAGAAAGAAAGAGAAAGAGAACAATAAAATACAGAGAACTAGAGAATGAGATAATGAAAGAAAATGAGAGTGAGAGAGAGAGAGAGAGAGAGAGAGAGAGAGAGAGAGAGAATTTTCAGGTCTTCTTAAACTTTGACGTTCCCCATTTTTCGGATTATCTTAAAAAAAAAAACTCTTGATTCATTTCATTACCTGACATTTAAGTAATCACAAGTTTATGCACGTAAGTCTTTTTTGTGTGTTTTCAATGAACTTTTTAGTAGATGTAAACAAATAAGTCGGCATCAAGATAAACAAAAATAATTGATGTTATTTGTAAATATTTATCTTAAGTGACCATTCATTTACTATTCAACATCTGGACCTTTGGGAATACGGACTCTGATCTCGGAACGTCACTGTAAGCAGAAAGCAGAGGCGA
>NW_024752185.1:27500-32500 GCF_018991925.1 Homarus americanus
ATTCCAAGAAAAACCAAAACAAAAGTTAAGAAAAAATAAAAAATAAAAAATATTAGAATAAAGAAATGAAGTACATATTTAGACTACATATAAAACACATACCAATAGCCACATAAACACAACCCTTGAAGTTGTCTTGTCTTAAACCTGAATTGAAACATACCTGGGGATTTCTTTACCTGTAATTATATCAATCCTGATGTATTTATTCACATTGTATAGAGGGCGATATATCCTATTTTTTTCTCTCTACTTCCATCGTTTTCTATCTCTCGTATTCTTATTGTTGTCTTTCATTTTCTTTCCCTCTTTCCCCAACCTTGTGCCTTCAGTCCTCCATCCCAACATCTCTCTCTCTCGTCGTCCATTGCACCGTATCAGTGGTAGATATTTCTTAATTAGGTATAACGACCCCCTGGCTGGTTCCTCTCTGCCTCGCATGCTAAGAGACCTCTCACCTGTCCATGACCAACACCTTCACCTCCTCTGTTCCACAACTTGCCCACCTTCTACAACACCTAACCTAACCTAACCTAAACCTAACCTAACCTAACCTAAACCTAACCTAACCTAACCTAAACCTAACCTAAACCTAACCTAACCTAAACCTAACCTAACCTAACCTAAACCTAAACCAAACCTAACCTAACCTAAACCTAATCTAAACCTAACCTAAACCTAACCCTAACCTAACCTAACCTAACCTTACACCTCTCTCTCTCTCTCTCTCTCTCGTATGTTGTTCTTTACACATTAATTAGATTTATTTTGTTTTATTATTTCTACTGTGTACTAAATATGTGTGTGTGTGTGTGTGTGTGTGTGTGTGTGTGTGTGTGTGTGTGTGTGTGTGTGTGTATTATATTAACATGTATATGGTAATGCGTGTATAATTGCTCGAACGGTTCCTTTGTGTTAGTAAATGACACACACACACACACACACACACATTATCTGAGAGGCCAACGCTAAGCCAATCACCGAACACCTATGACGTCACTCATCGGCTGACCATCACCAACCACCAATTACAAAACTTCATAACAAAACAAAAATTACACTACTACTTTTACTACCACTATTACCACTATTACTACTACTACCACCACTACTACTACCACCACTACTACTACACTACCACTACTACTACACTACTAAGGGAAGGTATGCTGAAACAGGTAGTGGGGTTAGTGAATGAAACGGCCTTTATTTTCAACAGGTAATGGGTTAAGAGGAGTGTTTGGGTCAAGATTCTCATGAATTAGTAAATTAATCTTTACTCCACTTAAGATTCACAGCCTCATATTAATTATCTACCTCAAGGATGACCTCCAGAGATAAAGCCTTCCCCTGAGTCGTTCCTCTTTAGTTCACAGTTTAACATCAATATTTTCAACGTAAAAAAGATCTTCAAATATCCATTACATCTTCGGTTGGGTCGATGACGTCACGGGAGGTATTAGTGTTGAATCTAATGGGTAAATAAAGATGTTTATTTTGTGTTGTGTTGAGAGAAAAAAAAACCTCTAGTGGTCAATTAGTTTATGTTTTTAAATGTTGGTTTACTGAGTTACCGTCCAGTTTATATGATGGTCGTGTGCTTAAGTCTGTTTATGTGTGTTTGTGTGTGTATATGATCTTGTGTGTGTATGTGTGCTTGTGTGTGTATATGATCTTGTGTGTGTATGTGTGCTTGTGTGTGTATATGATCTTGCGTGTGTATGTGTGCTCGTGTGTGTGTATATTTCCTTATGTGTGTCTGTGCTCTTGTGTATACTATGTCCATAAATATGTTTGTGTGTTCGTGTATGTATATGTCCTTGTGTGTATGAGTAATTGTATGTGTATTTCTCTGTTTAATTCTCAATCTATGTATCTGTCTCCTCAATATCTATCATTATACACACTCCCCATAGAGACACTTCACATAAACCTCCTGACATCACTGAGATTCGAAGCTCCGAAACAATGGCTCATGGTATCTGATGGTCTGATGGGATAACGTGGGACGGTGGCGCTTGGGAACATTGCCTCGCTAGTGGATGAGTGACCATGGACAGTGACTAATCCATAACACAGGTAAGGTTTGTTTAATATTCATTCACGGCGAATACACCCGAACCTACCTGAACAATGGCGTCTCAAACTCCTTCACCGAACCTTATATTTCCACCTTTAAAGTAGGAGTGAATAAGATCTAATACTGAAGTTGGTTCGAAGATGATGGTTAGTGCCTGTAGACTGGGTCGTTTGGTTGTGTTGTAGGGTGGTTAGGGTAGGGGGGAAAGGGGGATGGGGAGGGGATGGGAGGAGGAAGGGCGTGTTGACCAGGCTGTCGCTTTAGGGGGCGATAGGAGCTTGAAGGAAGTCCTGTTCTCGGGGTACTTACTGCAGAATAATTTGGTTTCAGGACTTAAGGATATGTTTATTTTATTCGAAGATTTAATCCTTCAAGTACTAAGATTTAACCCCTTGAGTACGATGATTTAACCCCAGTACTAAGATTTAACCCCAGTACGATGATTTAAACCTTGAGTACGATGATTTAACCCCAGTACGACGATTTAATACCAGTACGATGATTTAACCCTTGAGTACGATGATTTAACCCCAGTACGACGATTTAATACCAGTACGATGATTTAACCCTTGAGTACGATGATTTAACCCTTGAGTACAATGATTTAACCCTTGAGTATAATGATTTAACCCTTGAGTACAATGATTTAACCCTTGAGTACAATGATTTAACCCTTGAGTACGATGACTTAACCCTTGAATACGATGATTTAACCCCAGTACGACGATTTAACCCTTGGATAAGATAACTTAACCCCTTGAGTACGACGACTTAACCCTTTGTGTACTATGCCTTAACCCCTTGATCGCGATGACTTAACCCTCTGATTACAATGACTCAACCTCCAGAGTACGTCATCGTATTCAAGTGATTAGCCCTTTGACGACGATGATAAAACCTTCCAAAGGGTTAAATTACAGGTGCTCAAGGTCACATAAACGTACAGTACCACATAACAACAACAACAATACCTGTACATCAACTCACTCAAATACTGAGATAGAACAAAACACATTTAAACCAATCACTAAAAAATAATAATAATAATATGAATAAATGTTTCGACAATACTTATTATCATAATACCCGTAAGATGAGGTGGGCATGACACTGTGATCTGTGGTCATAAAATAAGATCATTGTCATTGTAAGTTTGAGAGAAGTGAACTGTCATTATATACTTGTATACTTTCTGGGGCTGACATACTTTTTAGGTCATGATATACTTCTTTTTTTTAGGTTTTGACATACATACATATATACATACATACATACATACATACATACATACATACATACATAAGACCTTAAAGGAGAGTCACCTTCAATATTGCAAGTAATGACTCACTTAAACTGTTTATTTTGTCGTTGTTTTTCAATATCGGTCTGGTTTTAATTTGCGTCATGATAGGTTGATCCGACGAAAAAAAAAATGAATTACTTTGATTGTTCAGGTAACGATTGGCTAATAGCTGATTGGACGAGGTGGATATTTTGGTAAGTCAGCTGATGCTTCGTGACGTGACAGCTGAATCTCGTAAAACCAGTTGACAATATACAAGTCATAAGAGCCTGATTATGATGGCTCGGATCAGTTGAGTATATAATCCTCTATAACACTGAACGTCTGTCACTGCTACATAATCCTAACCCCCTTTTGGCAGATATGGAAGAGGCGGTGAAAGGGATGGGTCCATTGGGTCCTCCTCTTCCTTTGTCGTGGAAAATCAATGGCAAGACCACCCACCCTCCCCCCCCTTTCCCTTCCTTTTCCTTTTGGACATACAGTACATTTTACCTGGTAGAGAAAGAGAATTTTGCTGTTTCTTTTTCCATTTGGATATGTTACCTGAGATAAGACAGAGAAAAGAGATAGAGAAAGAAAGAGACAAGAGAGAGGGACAGAAAGAGATTTTCCTGTTCCTCTTCTATAATCCATTTATACATGTTACCTGGCAAGAGAGAGAGAGAGAGAGAGAGAGAGAGAGAGACATCCAGAGAGAGAGAGAGAGAGAGAGATATTTCACCACCTCTCTTCCGTTTAGACATGCATATTATCTGGTGAAGAGAGATACAAAACACATAACTGCTGCTCTGTCCTTTTAACGAAGCAGTTTATGGGGGAAAGACACGGTTGTTGCCGTTCATCTCTCTCTTAACAGATGTCTGATGATGTAGTAATAGTAGTAGATAGTGGTGGTAGTAGTAGTAGTGGTGGTGATAGTAGTAGTAGTAGTAGTATCGATGGTGGTGGCAGTAGTTTATGATTATAGCAATAGTAGTAGTAATATAAGTAACATTAATAGTAGTAATAACATCATTATCATTATTACCCCTAAAACACCCTCATTATCCACACTTTCCATCTTATTCTCTCTCTTTCTCTCTGTCTCTCTCTCTCTATTATTAATTATTCTCATCTCCCTCATTTCTCTCTCACCTGCATCTTTTCCTCTTTATCTTTGTCTCTCTACTTGTCTCTCCCTTCTCCATTGTTCTCCTATTAACATTCTTCTTCTTTCTCTAGTACGTGTCTTCACCACTTATTTTTCCTTCTCTTTCTTCTTTGTACTTTTCCTTATTCCTAAAGGTGCCTAATAGGTCATTCCTATGGGTGCCTAATAGGTCATTCCTAATAGGTTCCTAATATGGCCATTCCTAATAGGTCATTAATATAATAATTCTGTCTATTTTCCTTTAAATCATTGTCAATAACCACCATAGTGACAGACAGACAGACAGAGAGACAGATAGACAGACCGATAGATAGATAGACAGATAGATAAAATGCCCTGTTCAATATAATCAAGCATACCACAGAACACCTGATAAGCTTGCATCATATACCTGCCCAGCACGATGATATAACCCAAGTATAACGAAGTATAACCCAACCCGTCAATTGTCAAGGTGTTGCATC
>NW_024752185.1:35000-87500 GCF_018991925.1 Homarus americanus
TCTCTCTCTCTCTCTCTCTCTCTCTCTCTCTCTCTCTCTCTCTCTCTCTCTCTCTCTCTCTTCCAAACTTTTTTCTTAGTGGCTGGACGTCATCCTAGAATTCTGGGTTTGCCCATGAAACTGCCTATTATCCATTCACGCCTTGGCCCGTGCTGAAGTGTTGGAGACAAGGAGGGGGTGGGGGGAAGGGAAGGTGGGGTTAAGGGAAGGGAGTGGGGGTTAAGAAAGGGAAGGGAGGGGGTGGCCTGGGATGGGAAGGAGGGGGTGTGTGTGGGGATAAGAGGAAGGTGTGGGATGGAGGGTTTTGGAGAGTGTGGTAGGGGAGGGGGGTGTGATAGGAGAAAAGAAAGGGTTATGAGAAAGAGAAAGGGGTTGAGAGAGATGGGGAGGGAGAAGGGTTAGAAAAGGGAGGGGAAGGGGGAGAGAAAAAGGGTTAGAGTAAGAAGGAGTAGTACGGAGAAAGGTGTGATGGGGTTAGGTTAGGTTAGAAGAGGGCGTAAGAGTAGTAGAAGGGGACTGATACATGAGTAAGGAGATAAAGAAGAGGAGAGTAAAGAGGAGGCGGAAAACGAAGGTAGAGGAGGAGATGGAGGAGAAGGAGGGATTGCATACTGGAGAAGAAGAAGGAGAAGGCGGAGGAAGAGGGGATGGAAGAAGAAAGAGGATAACGGGTAATAGAGGGATTGGGAGTAAGGAGTAGTCAGCGGAAATGGAAGAGGAGGAAGAAGAGTGAGGAGGGATAGGTGGGTAATTGAAGGAGGAATGGAGGAGTGGAGGTGAGGTAACCAAGAAATGAATTAAGAGGATAGGGACGAGTTGTGGAAGGCTAAGGGAGGAGGTAGGAGGAGCGGGAGGTAGGAGGAGCGAGAGGTAAGGAGGAGCGGGAGGTAGGAGGCAGAAGCAGGCAGGAGGAGGTGGAGGAGGAATACCCAAATAGGCAAGCAGGCAGGAGGGCAAAGGAGGAGAAGGAGAAGAAGGGAATTCATGGCCGGATAAATTTTTGGAATGCAATTGATTGTTGTTATCGTGTTAGGGGGATGACAAGGTGGTGATTTATGCCCCTTTTTGTTTTTGCTCTTGTCTTCGTCGACGTTCTTCTTGTGAGAGATTGGACCGAAAAGAAGAAGAAGAAGAAGAGAGAAGAAAGATGAGAAAGATAAAGAATAGAAAAAAAATAAGATTGAAAAAGGAAAAATGTAATTGCTATGGTACACAGTGAGCTCAGACGAGATGAGTTTTTTTTGGTGAGTGTTGAGGGATTTTGCTTCCGCGTTCATACTGGAGAACTGAAGTCAAATTATCTCATGGTAGATGATTATTATTTGTTTATTTACTTATCTACACTTAACACTTGTTGTTCACTTGTGATTCCTTATTTATTAACTTTTTACTCATCATTCTATTGTTAATTTGTGATTTATATTAAAGAGGAAATTTCACTCATACACTAAAATTGCTTCTATTTCATAATGTATAATGATATAGGTTAGGTTAGGTCAGGTTAGGTTAGGTTAGGCTAGGTTAGGTCAGGTTATGTTAGGTTAGGTTAGGTTAATTGGATTATATTATGTTAAGTTATCTTATGTTAAGTTGGCTCATATAAGGTTAAGTTAGGTTAAGTTTGGTTAAGTTAGGTCTGGTTACATTACGTTACGTTACGTTATGTCAGGGCAGAAAGTACTATAATTGGGAGCAAAATGACAATAATTGACTACTAACAATTTGCCAAGTCACTGTGACGCAATGACCTGAAACTTGTGTGAAATGACCATCAAGATACAACAGGTCACATTCCTTTAATCTGAGACCTGGATCTATGACTTTATCGTTTACACAACCTGATGCGATATATTCAACCAGATCATGTTACAAGGCGTTCCACAGGTCTCCATATATGTACCTGACCAGAATACGACCTGCAACCCACTTTACCTGACCAACGAAATGCAGCCAGGTCATGTCGGAGGGCGTCCCCCTAGTCCCGAGACCTGGGCCTGACTCTGGTATTACCTGACCACAAAATTACCTTCAACCACACCTGGGCGACGCGACAAAAACAGAAGACCGACATGCGAGGGTCCCTGATGTCAACTAGAAGGGAGAGGGAGGGAGGGAGGTAAGTAGGGAGAAGATGAGAGGGAGGCATGGGGAGGGAGGAAGGGGGAGGGAGGAAGGGGGAGGGTGAGAGGGAGGTGGTAGGGAAATTATTTCAAGGAGGGCGGGAGGGGAGGAGAGGGAAAGGGAAGGGAGGGAAGGGAGGAAAAGGGAAGGTAGGGAGAGGGAGGGAAGAGTAGGCAAGGATGAGGAAGAGGGAGAGGTAAGGAGAGAATGAGAGGGATGGAGGGACGAAAAGTTGAAAAGGAAAGGGAGAAAAAATAGGGGAGGATGAGAGAGAGAGAAAGAAGAGAGAAGGAAAAAAAGGTGAAGTGGGAAGGAGAAACGGATAGAAAACTGATAAAAGAAGGGATGGAAGAGGAAGATAAAAATGAAGAAATGAGAAACGACAATAAATACACAGACAAAAATAAGGATCATAATAGGTAAGAAAATAGGAACCGAAAAATAATTGGAATTAGGGGTAAAATAAAGATAGAAATAGGGAAAAGTGGGGACAAAATAAGGGCACAGAAATAGAAAAAATAGGGGCAAAATGTGGACACAAAAATAGTGACAGAAATAAGGAAAATAGGGACAGAAACATGGAGAGAAAGTCAGAAAATTAATCCTCCCTATTTTTCATGGGCGACTCGAACCACGGAACAAAAAAATTGGCAGATGTCACCCAACCTACCAATGAGAGACACGACCTGCCCTCACACACACACCTGTAATTGGGAGAAAATACGATCACTATGGACAGGTGTAATGACGTAATGCAGTACTACAGACGGGGTTGTACTGGTGCTTTGTACTATTTTAGACAGATATCGTAATGTAATTTTATGGACAGGTGTAATGATGTTAAGTTATAGACAGGTGTAATAATGTAATCATATGAACAGGTGTCATAGACAGTTGGACAGGTGTGTTGACGCCAATTTGTCAACACCTATAATGAGTAAATAGAGAAATATACATCATATAAATTATCAAATGTCTATAGCATATAAGAGATCCTGTGTTAGATGTATACATATATATTCATAAGTATACTAAGGTAATATCAACAACAACAACACCATACATTAAATAAAACCATTAATATATAATAAATACCAAAAATAAAATAATAAAAAATATAATCTGACCCTAAAGAATTATTAAATAATATTCCTTTCTATAATAACATCAATTAATATGTAAATAAACAATCAATTAAACAACATCAACACCTGTAATTAATAACTATAAATGACACCATATAATTGAGGAATTTTCTCTCCTACAAACAAGTGATGGGTGATTAGTCTTCAGTAGGGCAGGTAATGGAGTAGTTTATCTTAGTAATTAGCAATGGGACAGGTAGTTTAAATCATTCTCAGCAGGTGTGCGTGAGAGGCTGTACAGATGTGTGGTATCTCAACAGGTATGAAGTATAAGTATAAGTATAAGTATCGAATATAAGTAAAAAAAAACAGAACAGGTGGATTGATGAGTAAACACTGGGTATAGTAACACCTGTAATTAAGGGGATGTTAATGATATTATTATTTTGGGGGTCGACAGGTGTAGTAAAGAGGTGGTCCTTGTTATTAAGGTTTGAAAAGAGGTGAGAGATATAGTCTGAGAGAGAAGTATCAGTCACGAGAGAGATATTTTGTCTTTCTCATTAGCAGGTGTACCAAGGAATAATATACAGTCTTTCTCAACAGGTATGGTGAGAAATAAGTCTCTCTCAACAGGTAAAAAACAACATATAGTTTATGTCAACAGGTGTGGTGAGAAATAAGTCGTTCTCAACAGGTGAAGTGAGAAACAACATAAAGTCTTTCTCAACAGGTGAAGTGAGTAATATAATAGGAGCAGTGTTAATAAACATGTACAGTGAAGGGAAAATTATACACCGTGCTTAGAAACTGTCTTGAGCAGGGACAGTAATTATACACCTATAATTACTATTATCTTGAATTCCTCGGTCACATCATTGCTCAATAGAATTATCTCTCGCTTGAATTATATCTCAAGAGAAAGGTCTCTCTACAAGGACACTAAAACACAACAACAACAACAACAACAACAACAACAACAACAACAATAACAATAACAATAATAATAATAATAATAATAATAATAATAATAATAATAATAATAATAATAATAATAATAATAATAATAATAATAATAATAATAATAATAATAATAATAATAATAATAATAATAATAATAACAATAATACCTAGGTGTTACGTTAGGTAAATAGAAAACAAAGGAATAAGAGAGATAGAGACAGAGAGACAGATAGAGAAACAATGGGTCAAGTAATCTAAGAGAAGAGAAAGAGGTAGAGAAGGAAAATTAACAAGGATGAGAAGAAGAGAGAGAGAAATAGAGGAATAACCCAGTCAATAAAATAAGTGTACGAAAAGAGAAGAAGCGGTACAGGAGGAGGGGGAGAGAGAGAGAGAGAGAGAGAGAGAGAGAGAGAGAGAGAGAGAGAGAGAGTAGCATTGGAGAAACTCTTAGTAGCAGGTAAACTCGAATAGATGAAGATAAAACCAGAGTGGTCACGGCGAGCATGAAGGGCGGCCTGCCACGGAAGTGAAGACACGCACTCACAATCTCCCTCACTCACCCGCGGCCTCGACACACACACACTCACACACACCGTGACTCGCCCCCTCGACCTGACGTTCCTGCCACAGATAGAGAAGCACCTTGTGGTATGACGAGCCTCCGAGATAATCATCTTTGGTAGGAGCGGACGCATGACTGGGGCACCTAACAGCAATGATGAAGGAGGGGTAGGCACCAGGCAGAGGCACCCTGGAGCGGCAGCGGCACCAGGAGGCAGCCAAGATCACGAGAGAAGTGAAAGGATGCTTGGTGCTCCACACACACACACACACACACACACACACACACACAGGAAGGAATAACCTCTTATGAAATTAAGTTAGACGTAAGTCATATGATGCTTTAAGGGTCATGAACATGTGAACTAAATTAAGGATTTTCAGTCTTATTGTTCCAAGCTCTTTCTCTGCGTCCCTCATAACTTAATTATTTCCCTCGGCGATGCTTCACAATGGTAGTATTCAATGGGTTCTTAAGGACACCACGACCAACGTCTATATTATGGTATCTGGTCACGGCTGGCGGTGGGATGGTGGACACACACACACACAGAGGTGACGCAAAACACCAGAAATAATTCAGAAGAGAAGGAAATCCGGCTGAGGTCCACCTGAGTGACGCGTGATTGCAAGGTCTCCACTACTCAACCAGCCCCAGCCTCCCCTCCCCTCCCCCTCCCCCTCCCACACAACAGGATGGTCCGCTAATGAGTGAAAATAGACCTTGAACAAAGTGATAAGAAAAAAGCAGAGAGAGGTGAAGATAAAAAACAAGATGATGGTGTAATAACATGATGGTCAGAAATGAGACACCCCCAACTGCTCCCCACTCCACCTCCCCCACCATCCACCTCTCCCATCCTCCTGACAATCACCCGAAAGAAAACGGTGGAACAGACCCAAATGCATCGTCGCTGGGTGAGGGTGCATTACTATTAGGTGCTTGCGAAAATACGCGTCGTCGGTATCTCCTCCATCGCCTCGTTAGACCAAGATTGACCCGCGCGTCCGATGGATGAAAGGGCACCGAAGGCAGGGCTTGTGTATTTTTTTTTTTTTTTTAGGGAAATTCGCAATCTCGGCCTCGTAAGTGAGGTGTAGAGGCCGATAAACCTTCCACGAGGTTGGTGATGGCGGCCGCTCGTGACATCCATCAGGTGGACATGCAATTACCTGTCGTTATTCGAGGCATCATAATTACCGTCTCTTAAAGGGGCGACAGTGCGGGAGTATGTAAATGCCGTCTACCTTGCGGCGTGCGTAAATCATGCGCGTATTTGCATATCATGAGGCACTGAAGGGGAAAGAATTACATGGTAGGAGGGGAGAGGGGGAGGGGATTCAGGTGGCGGGTACGTTGGGGTCCTTCTTGGGAGGGGTAAGGGAGGTATGAGGTTGAGTTCTTTCGTGTGGGTGGTTGAGGTGGTAAGGAATAGGGGGTCATTTATGGGGGTGTTTGTGGGGTTGGTTGAAGGAGGATGAGGGTTAATGGTCATTTGTGAAGGTGGATAAGGTGGTAGGGAATAGAGGTTATTTATGGAAGTGGTTGAAGGGGTGATTGAAGGAGGAAGAGGTTTTGGAGTAATTTGCAGGGGTGATTGAAAGGGTAAGGAGTTTCTTTATCGGGGGTGACTGTAAGGGAAGGAACTACCTTTGTTTTACCATTATAATGAAAAATATTAAATCAAACTCTCAATGCACTGGATATAAGAGCTATAATACCTTACTTCTACTTCAATATGGTAAACAGTAATATACATAAATTTCACGATATAGGAAATACAATTATATAAAATTCTGCTTCTACAACTATATAGCAAAATATACCAAAGTTTCAAGATATAAGAAATAAAATTATATAATACTTTGCTTTTACCAGTATAATGAATAATAATATATGAAAGTTACAAGAGCTTAATAAAGAAGCTCTATACACGGGTGACTTTAATCTGAGAGTCGTGTATTATAAAGTGATAATAGAACACGTTAAGATGCATCAGAATATCTCAATGGGTTCGCTTATATAACGTCACGGTTCAACTTATATTGATTCTTGATTAAAATATATTTCTCTCACCCTTTTCTATATTTGACTATGAATTTAAACTTGATTCCAATTTTTTCTAACCTGTTAAGTGAAAATTTTATATACTACTGAGTCGAAGCTTCGGATTATGGTTCGAAATTACACTTACAACGTCACGCTTCAACTTAAGAGTGACTGGGAAATATATATATTTTTTTCTCTCTCAGTTTGGTCTATCTGATTAATAATTTAAACTTGAATTCCTTTTCGTATGTCTTATGGCAAAAGTTTAGACACTGAGTCGAAGCTTCTGGTTTTGGTTCGAAATTTCACGTCCTGAGTTAGTTATATTATGTTTGCTTTATCTGATTCAAAATTAAGTTTGTTTTGTTGATTCGAAGCTTCACCTTCTCCTTGGTAAGATAAGACTATCTTATTTGGTTTATTTGAGTCAACGTTTTCCATAAGGTTTCATTTTTATTCACCTGCTAATCATAAATCTCCTTATTTTGATTAGAAGCTTCGAATTCTGACTCAAAATTAAACTTATTGATATAGATTTTTATATCACGAATCAAATCTATGGTGGGTAAGAGTTTCTTCTGCTCATTCAAAGTTTTCCCTGTTCATTCGTAGACTTATCTCCTGATTTGAAGTGTTCTTTGCCGAGTTGAAACTAGAGATATTAACCTGAGACCTTACTCATAGTGTCGAAAGTTCACTTACTGGTTCAGAGGGCAAAAGTTTATGTGATTAGTTAAGACTTTATCAACTGACTCGAGACCATTTTGTTCATTCAAGACTTTCTTTTGTGATTCGAAGCAACGAATACTGATTTAAAGGAGTGTCGAACGATATGAAACTTCATTAATGTTTTAAAAAAAGTCAATTGTATCTCAATTCAAAACTTCGGAATTTTAGTAATTATTTCAAAACCATATCAGTTTGTTCAAATATTTACTTTTTCTTGTTGAATATTCTGTCTCACCATTTGAAATATTATCTGATTTAGAACATTTTCCATTTATCAAAGTCCTTATTCAGTAATTCAAAAATAATCTAATGTTTCAAAGGTGAATCAAAATTTCATTCATTGTTTTGAAAATTGCATCTGTTGTCTCGAAGATTTACGTGTTGTATGTTATATTTTTTTTGTTTTGTTGTCACATACATTCATATATTCACTGATAACAAAAATAACAACAATAATAATAAATGGGGAAACTAAAATAGATCAAGGGAATTAAAACACAGAAATATATACACATGAACAAAAAGTACAAGAAAGGATTAAACGAACGGAGAGACAGTGCATAGTATAATAAATTCAATTAAAAGAGAAAGGACGAGAAAAATAGACAAAGAAAAAGTACAAGATAACATCACAATAACAAACAGTTGCAATTTTAGAAAGTATATGATAACTAAGTCCAATTATCAAGGAACGAGCGAAAATATATATAAAAGGTGAAAATCTTAATAATTCGTCTTTGTAATAAGATAGATAACAGAGGTGATAAATTAGATAACAGTTTAAAAGAGTCGAAAAGAGAAGTCACTTACTTTACTGACTCAGTTTAAGCACACACACACACACACACACGCGCTCACACACGCACACACACACACACCAACACACACACACACACACACACACACACACACACACCAACACACACACACCCACACAGAGGAATTTTACATCACATCTCTCATTGATAATAGTTGACATCCTTATTGCAAGTAAGCTTAACTTAGAGAGATTATCAAGAGTTTGTCAGAGGGAAAATTAGAATTGCATCGCTGAACCGAAAGTCTTGATTAGTTCAGCCTGTTAACTCTTGATAATCAAATTCTTGTATTATGAATTATGAAAGGTTAGTGTCACATATTGGAGTTTATTTTTAGGTTTAAATTTTTGTTTTCTTTTTTTTGTAAGGATTTCAGGATTTAGTGTGCATGTAGTGGGGATTTTTATTTTATTATTTTTTATTTGAGTTTATGTATGTTCATGTTAGGGTAAGAGCTGGGAGATAATCCACATACTGCCTCATACTACCTCATACTTTCTGCACACTTTCACCACATTCACAGTAGTACAAAACCCATCACACACACACACACACACACACACACACACACACACATACACACACACACACACACACACACACACTCTCACACAGCCACGCACTCCATCACACCTGGGCGTGTGAGCGGCCTCATAACGACAGGTAACACGTTGACGTTTATGTGACTGTTTGAGGTCACAGTAAGGCAAGTGGACGCCAGCCAAACATGGAGCAGTGAAACGTGTGTGTGTGTGTGTGTGTGTGTGTGTGTGTGTGTGTGCTGTTTATTTGTGTGTTTCTGCGTCTATGTATGTGTGCTTGTGTGCGTTTATGTATGTATGTATGTATGTGTATGTTTACCATTATGTATGTGTATGTTTACCATTACATATGTATATGTGTATGTGTGCATATGTACTAAAATTCATACCAACGCCCTTATTCTGGTAGACATGACGACGGGGTCAAGACAGTGTTACACTTACAACCATTGAAATATCACGAACCAACTCTGTTATACTGAAGCGTCAACCTAAGTGCTTTTATATACGAATTTACATATATGTATAATCTATGCAGCATGTTGGAGCATATATCATTAAGTTATAGGCTATGTCAACACAATAATACTTACGATATACGATAAACTATAAGGTATAAGAGGGTAAATAATATAATACCATATAACAAGCTACATATATATATATCATAATGTATATCATAAGCTAAGGTAAAAATATCTATCAATCAGGTATATAACACTATGAAGACGAGTTCATTGCTGGTAGTTATCAGGCTCACAGAACACACACCTATATACGGCACTACACACCTGTTAATCATGCAAATATTAAACTCATCTTTGGTGGGTCTCAGCTTGTAGAGCCAAAAGAGAAATCATACAGTTTTTTCGTCTTGGTGGAGTTGAGGAGTGAGTTAGTGGAATTAGAATAATAATAAGCCTTTTCGTCCAATTAATTAGAGGAGAGTTAAAGATGTGATATAGTGGAAAAATATCCCCCGTATACGTATAAAAAATTAATTAGTGTTTTCGTCCAATTAAAACACAGGAGAGTTAAAGGTGTGAATTAGTGGAATAAAAAGAAATATTAAAATAAGTTTTTTCGTTCATTTAAAATTATAATGAATCTAAGAGTGACACAATGGGATAAAAATATAATTAAAATAAATGTTTTTAGTCCACACACAAGAAATATTTTAATGGATAATCATGTTAATAATAGGTAAAAAAAAATCACTTGGGTGAATATTTACGTGGGAATATTTTTTGTTTCAGTAAAGGTGTATCACTTAACAGGTAATTCTTTATTTACCTGTACCACTTAATTGGCAATTTTTATTATATATTTCTACCTAAGAGGAAAACTTTTAGTGGGATTTGTTTGTGTAAAGACAATAATTTTTTTTTGTGTTTTATTCAACCACATTGGATAATATTTAAGTGGGTTTTTGTCAGTAAAAGTGTACAGTAAACCCTCTCAATAACAAACTTCTCAATAAAGTAATAGACAAAGTAATCCCTCTCAATAGCGGACTTCTCACTTCCCACTCCTCAATAACAGAAACTTCTCAATAATGGACAGAGTTTGCAAGAATTCGTCCGGTATTGAGAGGGTTTCCTGTAAATTGGTTAAGAGTGGTGTAGCGAGGTTGTTCAGGCGGTCACAAGAGTAGTGTTTCCAATGTTGAACAATCATTCCACTAACCACTTAACTATCTAAGGTCTCACTCGACATTAGTAATTGCCTCTAAGTGCCAGGTAACGATCCGAACATCATTAGCAGCTTGTTTCATGTTACCTGGAAGGGGGGGTAGAGGGTAAAGGAGGGGGTTGTGGAGAAGGGGAGGGGAGGGATTGTGGAGGGGAAGAGGAAGGGGTTGTGGATGTGTTGTAGTGAAGTGGTTGGGGAAATGAGAGAGAGAGAGAGAGAGAAAGGAAGAGAAAGAACGAGAGAGAGAGAGAGATAGAAAGGAAGAGAAAGAACGAAGGAGAGAGAGAGGAAGAGAAAAACACAAACGTACAAGAAAACAGGTGAACCGACAATGTAAATACAAAACATCAACACTGAATAAAAGAAGAAGAAGCAAATAAGAAAATAAACAAAAATAACATGTATAAGAACCAATTATAAAGATTAAAGAATACGTAGAGAAGATAAATGAAGAAACAGAAGAGGAAGAAGTGTGGAATAGAGGCTAACTCAGATCTACTCAGGGTGGGGTGGAATGGGAAGTGAAGGATTGTTGAATAATAGAGGTCAGAGGTGAATGAAAAGAGAAAGAAATGAGAATGAGGGAAGAGATGGAAGGATGAGGTTGAAGGATGTATTAGCAGTGAAGGGGAGGGGTGGTAGGGGGGGTGGGGGTGGATGGGGTGATTGTAGGGGGTGGGGGATTATCTAGGAAGCATCGTTGTATAAATGTGAGGAAAATATGATGTTGAGCCACCCACGCCGCCCAGGATCACGTCTACTCTGCCACCCACGCCGCCCAGGATCACGTCTACTCATCCACCCATGCCACCCAAGGATCACGTCTACTCAGCCACCCACGCCATCCAAGGCTCACGTCTACTCTGCCACCCACGCCGCCCAGGATCACGTCTACTCATCCACCCATGCCACCCAAGGATCACGTCTACTCAGCCACCCACGCCATCCAAGGCTCACGTCTACTCTGCCACCCACGCCACCCAGGATGAGGCCGTTTCTCTCTCTGTGACGTCCCACACTTTCTCTTTACATTGTATCTTCGTTTTCCTCTTCTTCGCATTCCTTATATTCTTCTTCTTCTTCTTATTCTCCTTCTCATCCTTCTCATAACAAGACACCAACATGATCTAATATGTAATGTAATTTTCCAATGTGTTGATTCACTATCACTATAACATATAATGAATAATGACATGAGACTAACATGATTTAATCCGTAACGTGAATCTAACATGACCTATGAATGAAAATGGCTCTGTTATTGAGGTGTGTGTGTGTGTGTGTGTGTGTGTGTGTGTGTGTGTGTGCGTGTGTGTGTGTGTGTTAATAATATACCAAGAACTATATAGATTTATACACAAAATTATGTTATAGCCATACAGAAATCTACTACATGCCATAACTTAACACGAAATATACTAAACATACACAAACAATATGCCAAAGTATGATGAACTGTACAAATATATTCTTAAGTATGATAATATAGGTTGAAGCTATATAAAAAAATCCTTTAAAATATACTAGCATTATACTAATATATACACTCAAATTATAATGAATTACAAACACACACACACGCGCACACACACACGCACACACACACACACACACACACACACACACACACACACACACACACACACACACACACACACACACTCGATAATATAGGAGAGAAATATACAAGAAATATATACGACGAATATATCTATACATATAAACACTAAAATAGAATATATATACTACCTATATCTATACAATTTATACTAAAAATTATTATACTCCACCAATATAACTATTATACTAAAATAGGATAAAGATGTACAATTATATATTAAGATTATATATAACTGTACAAATATATACTAGTCTATGATAAATTTGTTAAAGAATATTACGAAAATAGGCGAGAGTATAACAGAGGTATGACCGTATGATGAATTGGGTTAAATATACTCAAATATATCCAAATACACCTATACACCGAAATACACTAACATATGTTGAAATACAACCCAATACACTACACCACATTCAAATACACTCAAATACACTAAAAAAAAATACTAACATACGCTAAAATTCACTTTAATACACTCAAATACATCGAAATACACTCAAATATATTCATACACGTTTACATACGACGAAATTCATACCCATACTGCAGCCGTCAAGAGGCCACAGTCGACCAAGCCGAGATAAGGAGGTCAGGCATGCACACAGCCCTGACTATTGTAGAGAAGCATTGAGCAAGAGAGAGATACAGTGTTTTTGTGTGCTAATGAAGCGGTTGTGCCCGAGCTGTAACGTGGAGGAAAGGTCAAGAGTTGTAATGGGTGTGGGCATGTTGTGTGGGGTATGATAGTGTGGGTATGGAGGGTGTGGGGGTGTGGGGATGTGGGTGTGTGGGGATGTAAGAGTGGGAAGATGTGTGTGTGTGTGTGTGTGTGTGTGTGTGTGTGTGTGTGTGTGTGTGTGCTCATAGAGGTGATGGGTGCAAAGGTGAGGCTGTACATATGATCATATACATAAACGGACACAAGACGTGTGAAAGTCAACACCTACACACACACACACACACACACACTTACGAGAAACTGCATATGTGTACGTGTGTAAGTCTGCATGTACGTGTATGTGTGTGGGTATACATGTAAACTCATCACCGTGTGGGAGTGTACCGCCATAACTCACCCCAGCTCCTGCAAGTGACACATAAACACATATTTTGAAGACTAGTTAACATGTGTCTTGTTGACTAGTTAACATGTGTCTTGTTGACTAGTTAACATGTGTCTTGTAGACTACTTAACATGTGTCTTGTTGACTAGTTAACATGTGTCTTGTTGACTAGTTAACATGTGTCTTGTAGACTACTTAACATGTGTCTTGTTGACTAGTTAACATGTGTCTTGTAGACTACAGTGATCTTGCGTCACCTCGTCTTAAGCTGGACTTGATTGCCATGACTCATTCACTGTTTCAAAAGAGGGTGGGGTCGTATGGATGGTGACAGGGGGGGGGAGGAGGGAGGTTAGTGATGGTGAAAGAGGTCATAGGGATGGTGAAGAGGAAGAAGGTGATGGTGGAGAGAAAGGAGGTGATGGTGAAGATGATGATGCTGAAGGTTATGGTGATTTGGAAGGGGAAGTAATGGGGTCAGAGGAAACAAGTGATGGTAAAAGAATTGATGATGATGGGAAATATAATGGTGCAGAAGGTGATAGTGAAGGGGAAGACGATGATGATGTGGGGTCAGAAGGTGATAGTGAAGGGGAAGAAGGTGATGATGAAGAGGTTCAAAAAGTGATAGTGAAGAGACGGTCATGTAACGATGGGAAAATGATGGTGAACTACCCTTCTCTAAGTGATAGTGAAGAGGGCAAGTGACGGTAAGAGTGTGACTGACTAAGAAGGAGTTTTGGAGGCATACTAAAACCTTGGAGGCATACAGTATATAAACACCTTAGTAGTGTATCTTAAGACCTTGGAGGCTTAAGACCTAACCACATATTTTAAGACCTTGGAGACATATCGAAATCTTACAGGCATATTCTAAGACCTTGGAGGCATCATAAGACATTAGAGGCATGTATCAAGAACCTTGGAGGCTTCAAGACCTCCATAAACCACGCGTTACATTCCCTAAGGTCGCGTCCATCTGACTACCTGTAGGAGGCGCCGAAGGAGTGATGAGCAGGAGGCACAAGAGAGGAAAACAGGTTCCCATACATTAGGCAATGGTTTAGGGGAAAGGTGGTAGTGGTGGTATAGTGGTGGTGGTAGTGGTGGTACTGGTAGTGGTGGTGGTGGTGGTGGTGGTGCTGGTAGTGGTGGTGGTGGTGGTGGTGGTGCTGGTAGTGGTGGTGGTGGTAGTGGTGGTGGTGGTGGTGATGGTGGTGATGGTGGTAGTAGTGGTGGTGGTGGTGGGTGGTGGTGCTGGTAGTGGTGGTGGTGGTGGTGGTGGTGGTGTGGTGGTGATGGTGGTGATGGTGGTAGTGAGTGGTGGTGATGTGGTGGTGGTGGTGGTGGTGGTGGTAGTGGTGGTGGTGGTGGTGGTGGTGAGTGGTGGTGGTGGTGGTGTGGTGGTGGTGTGGTGGTGTGGTGGTGGGGTGGTGTGGGTTGGTTGGTTGGTGGTTGGTGTGGTGGGGTGGTTGGTTGGTGGTGGTGGTTGTTTGGTGGTGGTGGTGTTTGGTGGTGGTGTTGTTGGTGTGGTGTTGGTGGTGGTGGTGGTGGTGGTGTTTGGTGGTGGTGGTGTTTGGTGGTGGTGGTGGGGTTGTTGTTGGTGAATTGGTGGTGGTGGTGGTGGTGGTCGTGGTGGTCGTGGTAGTGGTGGTAGTAGTGGTGGTGGTGTTATTGGTAGTGTTGGTGGTAGGAGAAATTATGATAGTGGCAAGGGTAATGGTGGTAGTAAAATGACAAGGGAAGTACTAATGACAGTGGTTGAGGTGACAGGGGTAGTAGCAGTAGTAGGCGTAGTGGTAGTGTCTGTAGCGGTTGGGATAGGGGTGGTGTCAGTGGCATGGGGACAAGGGTAGTGGTGGTATTGTTAGTGGCATTTTGGGTAGGGTTACTGTTGGCAGGTTTAATGGCAGACCAACAAGGGTAACAATGACAGTCTCGGCGGCGGGAGGGGTAGTAGTGGGAGGGGTAGTAGTGGTGGTGGTGGTAATAACCGTGGTGACAGTCGCAGGGAAAATAAAGTAGTGGTGACAGTAGTGGTGGCAGTAGTGGTAGTGGTGATAGTGGTGGTGGTAGTGGCCGGGGGTGGTGATGGTGGCGGTGATGGTGACGATGGCAGTGATGGTGGCTACGGTGGTGATGATGGTGACAGGGTTATGGGGGTGATAGTGATGGTGATGGCAGTGGTGATGGTGGCAGGGGGTGGTGATGGTTGGTGGTGGCAGGGCGGCAGATCAGGTGGCTGTCACCTCCCACCCCTACTGCCCTATCATTACGTACCCACGGTAACCACTGCCTTTCACACACGCACAAACTCCTGTCATTGTCGTTGTTGGCAAATTATTATCATCAGGAAGACCCAAGCTTAGCGTAAAAATGGGATACTCACCACAAATTCATCATGCATTGCCGTCCGACCCTTGGCTGAGACGGGGCGGGGGGTTGGGTCGGCAGGGTGGGTGGCGAAGATTGTTTAAGTGGGTGGCGGGGGCGGCGATAGGGGGTCAGGTTGGTAGGGGGTGGTTAGATTTGGGTAGAGGTAAGGAGGGGGTGGAGTTGGGTGGGGACGGAATTTGTTGTGGAGGGGGTGGTGGAGGAGGGGTGGTGTGGTTTGTAGAGAGGGAGTGGGAAGAGGGAGGAGGAGAGGTGTGAGATGAGTGGGGGTCGGTGTACACGTTACAGTGTGTCTGGGAGGGTCTTGACAGTAGTTGGAGTGGGTGAAAGTAGTTGTGGTGGGGTGGAGAAGGAGGGGAGGGGAGGGGAGGGGAGGGGAGGGGAGCGGAGGGGAGGAGATGTGGCAGTGATTGAGGGAGGAGGGAAAGTATGGATGAACGGGTGGAGGATGTGACGATGAAGGATGAATATTCTGTAACATGGGTTGATGTAAAGTGTGGGTGGCATGGATGATTGTGAAGGTGGATGAGTGGCATGGGCGGCTTATAAGAGTTTGGGTGACCGTGGGTGGTTCTGGCTGTAACTCACCCTCTAAGAACACTCAGGACACACTCTTAGGACACTCAGAACACACTCAAAACGCCCAGGACACCTAGAACACACTCAGAACACACTTAAGACACTGAGAACACACCCATAACATTCAGAATACACTCAAAACACACACAAAACACTCAGAACACACTCAAAACACTCTTCGGACATCATCAGAGTTGGGATCGACTTAGAACATGGACACCAGGACGGGGTCATGAGGAAGAACAAGGTTGTGACGCACTTTGATGGACTTGTAAATTACACGATGCCAAGGCGGTGGAGTGGTGAGGGGTGTGAGGGAGGAAGTGGATGAGAGAGGAGGGGATGAGGGGGGGGGGAGGAAAAAGGGGAGGGTAGTAGGGAGGGGGTAGTGAAGTGAGGGTATGAAAAGGTGAGGAGGGGGGAGGAAGGAAGAATAAGGGGAACACATCATAATTAGGCAATAGGGAGATAGATGAGGGAGAGAGAAGGAGAAAATATATGGGTAAATGAAGATAAGGAGACAGACAGACAGACAGACAGACAGACAACCTGACAACAGACAAAGAAAAGAGAAAAAGGTTAAGAAGAAAGACAGATAGATGGAAGATAGACAGAGGGGGGAAAGCCATTTTCTATACTCAATACACATGCTGAATTGTATACACTTACATTACCTATATACACGCTTAATCAATGTAAACTTTTATGACGATTTCACTGAATAAAACTCAACTTTAAAAAATATGTATATCCTCACTTCAATCCTGGAGTGAACAACCACCACTTAACACATCAAACTGATAACATGAATACCAGAATCAATTGGGAATGTTATTATCCACGAAAACATTTTATATACCTCTGCAAATTATATTCTGAAGGGACGGCGATCTATTGTAATTAGCTTTCAATATTATATAAGTTTTATGTATGATCACTCTCGCCTTTAATACTTTTTAAAGTATATTATAACTTTTTAGAAACATTTTGTGAATATATTTTCTGTTTTTGAGATTAATTTAATATATATTTTTTTTATTATTTCTCTGTGTAGTTTGATGTTAGTGAGAGTTAATACACTAAGCGGTATATTTAAATATTGATATGTATATTAATATGAATACGGTTATAATTTATTTAATTTGACTGTAGATAATAATATATGGCTATACTCTATGACTACTAATATGCATATAAAAATGTATACACTTTCTCTTCACGGGTACACATTAACATATCATTTTACACATATTTAACTATTATTTTACACACATCAACCATTATTTCTACCAACCATTACATATCTTACGGTATAGTGAGAAAATTCCCTAAATAAAAGTCATAACCAACGGCGATTATTTCACCTAACTGGTACAACATTTTCCTAATCTTAATTCTATCTCGTTTGTTATATTTCTGAGTATTGGCTCACCTGTGGCTGCTATGGCTCACCTGTGGCTGCTATGGATCACCTGTGGCTGCTATGGCTCACCTGTGGCCTGGACAACTGATTATATTGTGCTATAATTGAGTTTTATAGCTAATGTAGACTATCTAAGTAGTAGTATTAGTAGTAGTAGTAGGAGGAGGAGGAGTAGGAGTAATAGCAACAGCAGAAATAGTAATAGTAGTAACATTAATAGTAGTAGAAATAGTAGAAGTAGTAGTAGTAGAAGTAGTCATAGTAGCATCAGTAATAATAGTATTAGTAACAGCAATAGTAGTAGAAATAGTAGGGGTAGTAGTAGCTATAGCGCAGGAGGTGGGCGCCTCGAACTGGTTAACTACGTTACCGATAAGGGCAAATGGTTTCAGTCTTAATAAACAAGAATTTACAGATGCCATTGCTCTAAGGTACGGTAGGCCAGTAGAAGGTTTGCCCTCCCAATGCGTGTGTGGCTCTTCCTATGATGGCGATCACGCCATGGTGTGCAAGAAGGGGGGCTTCATATGCATGAGGCATGACGAGGTAAGGGACCTCACCGCAAATATGTTGAAGGAAATCTGCCGGGACGTCATGGTAGAACCGACCCTCCTTCCATTGGATGGCGAGATCTTCCAACACAGAACTTCAAACACATCAAACGAAGCCCGTGTGGACGTCAGTGTTCGAGGATTCTGGTCGTGGGGACAGCGAGCTTTCTTCGACATCAGGATTTTTGATCCCATGGCCGCATGTAACCGTAACCTAGCTCTCGATGCTGCACATAGGAGGAACGAGAACGACGAGAGAAGGGCATATGGGGAGAGAATTCAAAGCGTTGATCAAGGCAGCTTCACTCCTCTAGTGTTCACAACCGCTGGTGGGATGGGACCAAATGCAAGATGTTTCTACGCCAGACTCGCGGAGTTGATCTCCGAACAGAAGCAGCAGCCCAGAAGTTATGTTACAGCCTGGATGAGATGTCGACTGTCTTTCTCTCTCCTTCGGTCGGCTTTGCTCTGCCTCAGGGGAACGAGAGCTTCTGCCACAACTCCGACAACTGCTGCAGATATTGACTATGAGGCTACAGTCACTGAATGCCGCATAGATCTGCGGCTCAACTAGTTCAACACAGATAGGATAGCTTCTTATGTATTAGGATATTTAATATTAAGGTAATTAAATGGTGGCGAAGGTGTGGCTATTGGGGGAGGCTGGAGGCCACTTTAATAAAAAAAAAGTAGTAGTAGTAGTAGTAGTATATTCGGGAAAGGACAAACGAAAATTAGTCCACAAGAGCATCATATTTTCTACATTGTCGAGATAATTAAAAAAAAATCCTCAATTTATTTTCTAAAATTGTTGAAAAGTAAGAACATCACTATTCTTACCTAGGCTAAATTATAATGGGACTTCTAATATACTTTACTATATTTTTACTATTCTTATTTCATATTTTTTTCAAACTAATAGACTTTGTATCTTATTCTGGCTTAATAAACTTTTATATTTTAATTCTAAAGTTTGGCGTGCTGCAGTTATGTTCAGTAGGGTGTACAATGCAGTTCGTACACTCGCCACAGGTGTTTAATCTATTACAGGTGTGTGAGAGGTGAATACTCAGAAGTGTTTTGCAGGTGTGTTCCGTATTGACCTGCCTGGCCAATAAGTGTTAATGAGCAACTACACCTGTACGAGTCACAGCTGTTGGTGGTGGAGATGGTGGTGGTGATTGTTGTGGTGGTGGCATTTCACAAAGAGATAGGACGTGTGAGTGTGTTAATAGTCAATGAACGGAAGATTATTGGCTTTAGAAGTAATTGGTTGATATATATATATATATATATATATATATATATATATATATATATATATATATATATGTGTGTGTGTGTGTAATTCACACACACACATTCTACATCCTCCCAACCTTCTACTTTTTCTACAGTAACATATCATACTATCACACCACTAATCTTAATTCCCTTTTCATATCTACAACGAAAATCGAATCCCCAGATATAAGACCTGGCAGTGACGCTAAATAAGTCCTTCTACCTAGAGTACCCAGCCCCATGATCACCACATAACGATCTACTCGCCTTATTCAGTAGTAAAAGTGGTTGATAATTGCGCCTTTCACCGTCCAACAAATTGTAACAAATTGGCAATAAGCGCCCATATAGGAAGTGTCGCAGGTAATGAGTTGGATGAATAAACGTCAAAGTTAATTGGGATTGAGATAGATTAAGGTGAAATTGTCTTCTTGATGAAGCTCGTGTAAAGTAGGGTGTTGTTGTTGTTGTTGTTGTTGTTGTTGTTGTTGTTGTTGTTGTTGTTGTGGTATGTTTACGTGTTACGATATCCAGGATCTTCAAGCAACTTTCACTAAGCCTTGTATTTACTAGTATTACTTTCTTCACTAGACAACAAGTTTTTTTTACTACCTAAAAATATTATATACACCAATAATTATCATAATTGTTGTTGTTTCTGTTATTGTTGTTGTTGTTGTTGTTGTTGTTGTCAAGGCATCGTGAGATCATACATTAGCCAGGTATTTAAACTTTACATTCAATATCATGTTATGTAAATTACCAGAGATGTTATGAGCTTTTTTTTCTATTTTAAAATTCTGGATTTATTTATTTTTCTGACGTTGGTATCTTGTTTAGCTCTGTGTCTCTCAGCTAAGATGGACTGTCTCAGCTAAGATGCACTGTATGTAAGCTAAGAGAGAGATACTTTGGTGAACTGTGTCTCTCAGCTAAGATGTACTGTGTGTAAGTTATGAGATATTTTGGTCAGTTCTTAGTATACTCTGTTCGTATTCTAAGCTTTAAAATATTTACCCTAGTGCATAAAATATTTTCCCTAGTACAGTGCATATCAGAAAAGTTCACTAGTTAAAATCCCTATTACAAAATAAATTCAAGGTACATAAAATACTGTAGAGAAAACTAAATCTAAAAATAAATATATAAAAAACATTTTAAAAAATTGCTTCCCTGGTAACATAAAAATTAATAGACTAATGTACAGTAAAATTTTTATAAACTGTAAAAGTCGTGTACATAATATATATATATATATATATATATATATATATATATATATATATATATATATATATATTTTAATAAAAAATTATTTTCAATTGTAAATACTCTTCCTAATAATAATAATAATAATAATACTTCCATCGGTATATAGAAGAAAAAAGACTAAATATACTTTAGTACAGACAAAATAAGAGCTCATAAGACTCGCTTCGGTCTACCCAAAAATATAAGACTTCGAATATTTTCTTTAGTATATACAAAATAAAAGGGTTATAATACTTCCTTAAGTATTATAGAAGACTAACAAGATATATAAATCAACTCATCTGTATATCTACAAATAATTAACCGGGACGCCTCCTTTAAATATTTTAGTTGGTTAACGCCAGACGATTTTAGTCAGTTTTATTCAGTTTAAAATTACTCCTTCTGTTAATAAAACTTATAAAAAATTATTACTCATACACACAATAAATATAAACCCTTTAATAAGACTAAAAAGTTCCCTGATATCAAAACATAATAATAATACTTAAAAATTACCTTTATTAAAAAGATTTAAAAAACTTATTTAAATACATGTAAAATTAAATAAAACTTTCACTCTTTAATAAGGACTCAAAGTACATTCGTCAGCCGTTGGTGTCAGCGTCGGTGTCAGCGTTAGCACCCGTGTTAGTGTTGGTGTCAGCGTTAGCGGCAGCGTCCGTGTTACCGTCAACGTTGGTATTAACGTCTGCGTCAGCGTTGGTGTGAGCGTCAGCGTTGGTGTTGGCGTCAGCGTTGGTGTTGGCGTCAGCGTTGGTGTTAGCGTCAGCGTTGGTGTTAGCGTCAGCGTCGGTGTCAGCAACGGTTTCAACATCGGTGTCAGAATCGGTACGAAGGAGAGGGAGAGGTGTCAGGGGATGTTGGAAGAAGGCAGAGGTAGTGTTGTTGGAGGAGGGGGAGGGTTGTGGGGGGGAGGGGAGGTGGTGGGGATGGGGGCGGGGGAGGTGGCCATGGTGGGGGCGGTGAGATAATGGGAGGAGTAGGAAGTGGTAGGGGGAGGGAGGGATGGGAGGGAGGGGGTGGGAGGGACAGGGTGGGAGGTTGGGGGGGTGGGGGCAATGAGTTGTGGGAGATAATTGGGACAGTCACCGGGTCGTCTCTTATTAATTGAAGTTATTAGCGTCTGTAATTACTGACTGTTCCGGTGACTGTGTGTGTGTGTGTGTGTGTGTGTGTGTGTGTGTGTGTGTGTGTGTGTGCTCTTATGCCTTGCGTGGATAGATCTGTTTGTGTATGTGTATATAATGTGTGTGACTATATACATACCACATTTACGTATACATATATATCTGTACATCTCCCTACACACAAACATACACATCTTCTATACATATATCAGTATCTCTATAATAACGCTTCAGTAACTTGATTCCTCTTCCATTAACTATCAACAGTCACAACTATAACCACCACTAAACCTTTAATATACTCTATACATATACCTTGATACATATACATATACATAAGATTCCTGTTTGTACTAGTTTACCCGTTGTTTGGCCGTTGATTACCCGTTGTTTGGCCGTTGATTACCCTGCCTGTTAGCCTCGTCACCACCACCAGTAAATCACTCTTCTCTACGACCCCACATCGGAACCTGTGACCCTCCGATGACACAAGCCAACGACCTAATGGCCTCTTTAAGCACCGACCTCAGGGTGATGTCTAAACAGCTTCTTCCACTTAAGACCAATTTAAGTGGTGAAAACAAGTGAGGAAGATGAGACTAATTGTGCTATCATGATCGTCTGTCTGTCAGTGAAAGAGGAGCAGGTGGAGGAGGAGGTGGAGGAAGAGGGGGAGGTGGAGGAGGAGGTGGAGGAAGAGGGGGAGGTGGAGGAGGAGGTGGAGGAAGAGGGGGAGGTGGAGGAGGAGGTGGAGGAGGTGGAGGAAGAGGAGGAGGGGAGAAGGAGGAGGAGGAGGAGGAGGAAGTGATGTGTGCGTGTGCTGATGTTGACAGGTGAGGTGATGTTTAGAGGTGAGGTGAGGTGAGATAATGATGAAAGGTGAGATGTACAGTGATGCTAAGAAGCTATAAATAACCCTGACAATTAAAATACCTTAACAATCAACACCTAACTAACGATGCTTAATGACCCTCTTACGTTGAATCACCTAAAAACACAACAATCACACAAAAGAATTTCTTATTACATACCTGTACCAATTAAAATCATTCCTAATTACCTGTACATTCATCGTTCCATTAATTCGGTGTTATTTTGTTGTTGTTTACTTTACCAGGTGTTATGATGGTCACGTCGTTGATCTCAGGTAGGTAATAAAAGCCGTCAGCGCCCCGGAGGATAAACAATACCGCTGTGTTGTGTTCAGGGTAAAGTTCAACCCGTGTGAACATAAACAATACACACCTGCAATTTCGTCAATATGTTCAAATTTGTGCACTAAGTTACTCTCTCTCTCTCTCTCTCTCTCTCTCTCTCTCTCTCTCTCTCACTATATTTATCTATCTATCCATTAGTTCATCTATTTACCTGACCTCTTTTGTGTCATTGTTAGTCAAGGTAGTCAAGCATTTCCGTCATCAGTGGCCAAGTAGGCAAAGTACCTGCTGTCGTCACTCCGGGGTGAATAAAAGCGTGAATAACCATGAGTACATATTAAGTAAAGAGATGTTATTGAATACTCTTGGTCTTCTGCAGTAGGTTAGGTTAGGTTAGGTTAGGTTAGGTTAGGTCAGGTCAGGTTACAACTAAGGTAGTTAATCTTGCAGTGAAATAAGCTGGGGTTTAATCTTCAAGTGATCTGAATTTCCTCCCCAAGACTCGTTACTGAAAAACAAAAGGAACTTGTTGCTCTCCCTGCTGTACCTCACTGACAGGATGACCGAGTGAGTCTAACAGGTAGTGGTTGCGGCATAGTTCATCCCAGATTCATGACGTATTTCCGTAATTGGTGGTGGTGCTAGTGGCGATGGTGGTAGTGTTGGTTGTGGTGGGGGTGGTAGGGAAGATGATGATAGTGAAGGTTGTGGAGGTGAAGGAGGAGACATACTCGTACACTTGGGCACATAACTCAAGCAAGGAGAAGAGGGACTTTCACCTAAGGAACCTACTATTTTAACCTCATATGGAGACCGATAACCTGTAGCTGAGAGACAGACAGAGAGAGAGAGAGAGAGAGAGAGAGAGAGAGAGAGTTCAGAGAAAAATAAAGAGATATAAAGAGAAAGAAAAGGATTAAGAGAGAGAAGCAGAGAAATAGATAGCAAGATGATTAAAAAATAAAAAAAATAAAGAGATAAATAGAGAAACAAATGAATAGACAATATATGAGAAAGAAAAAGAAACTTTGACATTAATAGACAGTTGGTTAGAAAATAGTTAGAGAAAGAAACAGACAGACAACGAATGCTTAATGATGTAATCCAATTTTAGACTAATATAGCTTATTATAAATTCGTATCTTAGATTATCCCCCCTTAAATAATATATCTATAGGCTCAGTGCAATTCCATAGCCATATTACCCTCCACATAAAACCTGAGTGAACCACATGATATTTGGTGTGTATGTAAGAGCTTATAAGACTCTCAACACTGCTCCTTGTTGCAAAAATCGTAACTTGAAGAACTTTTCATTGGTGCATATTTTAGAACTTTAAAAACGTAATTAGAGAATATTGCAGCATAAAGAACCTGTTTAGGGAGTACTTTAGTTTACAGAACTTATTTAGAGAATTTTACAATTTACAAAACATATTTAGACTCATTTTCAACTTATTGAACTAATTTAGGGATTCTATATCATTTACAAAACCCATTTAAACTCATTTACAGCATACACAATGACAATTTACAAAACTTATAAAAAGTAAAGGTTAATTTAGCAACGTTTTTGGCAAAGCTTAGGTACAAATTCCCTAAAGTGAATAGGTCAGTTAGGTCTTGACACTCGGGGGGGGGGGAGGGGTTGCTATCTCTGTTCACTGCCACATAGGACAGAGGTTCTTACACAAGGTATAACATGTGTTACCTTATATATCTACACAAAATAAGGCACAAAAAATAACTTTTATCTAATGATTTTCTCAAATAAATACATCCACATGACGTCAATGAGTCTTTACCTATAATTCCATGTGACGTCAATGAGTCTTTATATATAATTCCACGTGACGTCATTGAGTCTTTACCCACCATTCCACCTAAAAGACAGTCTCCAAGACGCCACGGAGACACGGCAACTATTTCCTATAATGTGGAGGAGATGCAGGAGGAAAAGAAGAAAGAGGAGGAGAAAGAGGAAAAACAGGAAAGGTAAAAAGAGGAATAATGAGAAGGAGGACGAGGACAACGAAGAGGAAGAGGTCGGAGGGGAGAAGGAAGAAAATGAGAAAGGGAAGAGGAGGAAATTTGGTAAAGAAATATAACATGAAGAAAAGGATGACTACGGAGGAGAAGAGGGAAAGGGAGAGGAGGAAAATAAGGATATGAAGGAGATGAAGAAATTGAAAAAGAAGAAGAAAATGATGATTATGATGCAAGGATGATTGCAATGATGATGAACGTAAAGAAGAAGGTGATGATGATGATGATGATGGTGATAGTGATAGTGAAGATGACGATGATGATGAAGATGATGATGATAGTGAAGAAGGCGATGATGATGATAAAGGTGATGATGGTGATAGTGAAGATGATGATGATGATGATGATGATGATGATGATGATGATAATGATAGTGAAGAAGGTGATGATGATGATTATAAAGGTGATGATGATGATGATGACGATGACGATGAAGAAGGCCTCCCACATGACATCGTTCCCCTGAAGTTACAATATGTCACAGTTGATGATTGATGTCCAACACCGTGTGCCGACTGACCCTCCCTCCTTCCCTCCTGCTGTAGGGGCTGAAGGTAAGAAGAACCTCGCCCAAGACGCTGCATCCCCCCCCCCCCTCACCACTCTCTCTCACCTGCAACGGACTGAAGGCAGAGAGAACTTTGGCCAAGGCTCTCTCTCTCTCTCTCTCTCTCTCTCTCTCTCTCTCTCTCTCTCTCTCTCTCTCGGGGAAGGAGACAGAAAAACAGATAGCAAGAAAGACAGACAGACAGATACAGACAAACAGACAGACAAACAGAAAAGACTATTATTAGTAGAAGAAGAGGATAAGAGGACAGAGAGACAGACCACAGACAGACAGAGAGACAGGTAGACAGAGGGAGAGAGTGTGTCGAGGACCAGAGGTGGGTCAGCCAACAGGACGGTCATCCATCATCACCTGTCCACCACTCCGGCTGTACCCTAGGGGGGTTGGGGGTGGGGGGAGGGGGACGGGGGTAGAGGGTGGTGAAGGAGAAGGAGAGCTTTGTGGGAGAAGGGGTGTTGAGGGAGAGGTTGGGGGGAAGGGGAGCTTAGGGATAGAGGGGAGGCTAAGAGGAAAGAGGAGTTGGGGGAGAGGAAGTGGAAGAGAGAGAGAGAGAGAGAGAGAGAGAGAGAGAGAGAGAGAGAGAGAAGACACGGGACACCAAAGGAAACAATATTATCCTGAAGAATCCTGAAATATGTCTTGTAATATATATATATATAAAGCTATATTCAACTCATCCTGGCTATTTAAAAGATAATATAGCTTTTGATATAGTATTTGGTTATATTATGATTGTTTTGAGTAAATAATAGTGAGATTTTATTTACTATATTAATTTCTTCTTTTATTTCAAGTAATTTAGAGTATTTGCATTATATTAAGTTTAATTTCATGTATTGTGGAAGTAAGTGATTTTTATGAGTATTATTTTTTTATATTTGGGATATATTACTTTTTTTTTCTAGTTTTGTTAATTAAGAGAGAATTTGTTCTTTGTGTGATTCGATTTTTTGTTTAGATGACAATTACGGTAATTTTTTTCGCTATATTTTTGAAACATTTATTTTCACTCTAATCTGTTACACAAATACACAACGTTATAAAAAATTACACAAGATTTCAAAATTACACTACTTCTGCTACACATTTACACAATATTACACTAGTACACCATATTCTCTTACACAACATTACACGGTCACACCACACATTCTTACACAAAATTACACATTATTACAAAATTACACTAATTCTTCATGAGATGACCACACCTACCTGACTGCCACACCTTAAACATGACACACTCACCGCTGCTGAGATCTTGTGCAATGATCGTGTGTGAGTCTTATAACACACTTAGCAAACCTGTTCATCTCTCTCTCTCTCTCTCTCTCAAAGTAAAAAGGAGAGAGAGAGAGAGAGAGAGAGAGAGTGTGTGTGTGTGTGTGTGTGTGTGTGTGTGTGTGTGTCTGTGTGTGTGTGATTTGTCTCTCTTTCTCTCTCTATTACATTCTTTTTATCTTAGTTTGAGAAAGAATGAAATAAAATGTGAGAGAGAGAGAGAGAGAGAGAGAGAGAGAGAGAGAGAGAGAGAGAACTGCAATAAAAGAAAAAAGTACAAACGAGGAGGAAGAAAAAACAACAACAACAACAACAACAAAAAGATGAAGAAGTAAAACAAACAAAAAACAATAAGAAATAAGAACAAAATAACACCAAAAGGAAAGGAAGAAAACGCAGTTGAAGAAAGAGGAACGGAAGGAAGAGGAGGAGCAGAAGGGGGAGGAAGAATAGGAGGAGCAAGAGGAGGAAGAAGAGGAGGAGGAGGTATAAGAAGCCACATCACGCTTTGGTATTCCCACACACATCATCTCCACCGAGCTCTTAAGATTGGCCATAGATCACGCGCTTACTGGCACACCCTAGTGACACACACACACACACACACACACACACACTCTCTCTCTCTCTCTCTCTCTCTCTCTCTCTCTCTCTCTCTCTCTCTCTCTCTCTCCTTCCTTGCTCCACTACAGAGTCAAACGTAAAAATACAAATTTCCAAAATAATTAAATTTATTACGAAACTATTAACTTTACATTTATATTTATAATTTCGGTGTAAATCATTAAAAAAAATCCTATTTATTGAGTTGTTTGATAATTTGTTTGTAAATAAAGATAAACATAAGTAAATTCACACAAAAAAGAATACAGATTTGTTCTCCGTCAGAGATTGAGTGAGAAAGTCAAGAATACAAGCGATATTAATTGTGAGAGAGAGAGAGAGAGAGAGAGAGAGAGAGAGAGAGAGAGCCAACCTCACGTGAGAAGGCTTTCAAGTCTTTTATTCCTACAAGACAACTCAAAACAGCATCTCTCAGGTGTTCTTACGTTCGAGCGACTGATGGGGAGGTGCTTCAAGAGGGCACCTGGGCCAACTCCCTCGACACTAAGCCTCTAATACCCCTTGTTGGTGCTTCAAGATGGCGGCCGCTGTTTTAAATCGCATAATAGTGCTTCAAGATGGCGGTGTTTGTTACCTAGTGATGGGTTAGTGTGTGTGTGTGTGTGTGTGTACAATATATGTGCACTTTTTATTTCACATTCTCTCTCTCTCTCTCTCTCTCTTCTCCTTCTGTTCCTTTTTCTCCCCGTCCTCTTTTTTTTCCTCACTGCTACACAAGATTCGAGCACCTACGCCTTCCTCCTCCACCTCCCCCTCCTATTCCTCCTCACCCTCCTCTTTTTCTTTCTTCCTCTCGTGTTTCTGCTTATCCTTTCTCTTCTTCCTCCTCGTCGTCGTCCTTCTCCTACTTCTCCTTCTTCCTCTGCTCATCCTCCCGATCCCCTCCTCCTCCTCCTCCTCCTACACATCCTCCACCTTATCCCCTTCTTCCTCTTTCCTCTTCCGCCTCCTCCTGCTTCTCCTACTCCCCTTCTTCCTCCTCCTTCCCCTCACCCTCCCTCCCACTCTTCCATCCTCCCCTTACTCCTCTTTCGAAGCCCCGCATCAGAAAACGAAAATAACTTCGTTTTTTTCCCAAAGAAGAAAAATAAATATACTGTAAATATAAAAAAAAAACCAGAGAGGGGGAAAAAAGACCCATCGCTGCATTTTCCTACTCAGGGGTAATTTTTCCGGCGCCACACACGATGTTTCCGTTTTCGAGATGTTCCCTGCAGTCATGTTGCCTCTTATTCACGATTTTTTTTCTTCCCTCCCTCTATCTCTCTCTCTCCCTCTCTCTTTACCTTCCATCCCTACCACCGCCTCCCCCGCCATCACTATACCGCCGAGTCCTACTAAATAGCACTATAACAAAAAAATCTCCTTAGGTTTTTTTTCCCCCAACCATCTTCCCTCTCTTCCTCTCCCTCCCCCACCACCATCATCTCCCCAACACACATATGTTTCCCTTTCCTTTCCTTCTCCATCCTTTCCCACATTAATAATTAACATATGTTCGAAGAAGAGAGAGAGAGAGAGAAACAGAATATCCCCGCTTCGCCTCATTCTCAGGTAAATATCCCTTAACTTGCAGGGGGGAAAATCATCAAGTACATCTGAAGTTGACAAAAACAATTGAGGGAAAAATCCCCGCCGCTCGGAGTTTGAGGAGATGGAAGCTGCTTAGAACCTCTTGAGCTAACTACTTTTTGACACCAGGGCTCTTAGGGGAAAACGTGAGGAGGGGCAGGGGAAGACACGGTGGCAGGGGGAAAAACCCGACAGTGGAAATTGTAACTGAGATAGTGGCGGGAAGTTTATTGTGTTTGGTGGGGAGGACGAGGAAGAGGAGGAGGGAGGAGGACGAGGAGGAGGACGGGGAGGAGGACGAGGAGGAGGGGGAGGAGGAGGGAGGAGGAGGGAGGGAGGACGAGGACAGGGAGGGAGGAGGACGGGGAGGAGGGAGGGACAGGAGGAGGAGGAGGGAGGGACGAGGAGGAGGAGGAGGGGGAGGGGAGGACGAGGACGGGGACGAGGACGAGGACAGGGGACAGGATGAGGACGAGGAAGGACGAGGAGAAGAGGACGAGGAGGAGGAGGAGGGAGGGAGGAGGAGGAGGAGGAGGAGGAGGAGGGGAGGAGGAGGGAGGGACGAGGAGGAGGAGGGACGAGGAGGAGGACAGGGAGGGAGGCGAGGAGGAGGAGGACGAGGGAGGGAGGGAGGGAGGACGAGGGAGGAGGGACGAGGGAGGGAGGAAGAGAGGAGGAGGAGGAGGGGGTGAAAAACAGGGAAGGGGGAGATAGAAGAAGGAGAGGAGAGAAATGGAGAGGAGGGAAAGGATGGAGAAGAAGAAAGAGAAGGAGAATAATGAGGGAGGGACAGTGAGGAATGAGGGAGGGAGTGAGAGAGGAATGAGGGCGAAAAAAGGAATGAGGGAGGAAAGATAAATAACAAGAAAGTTATAAAGAGAAAATGAATGGAAAAGGAAAGAAAAGAGGGTTAATGAATGAAAGAATAGACATGGAGAAACTGGAGAAATTGAGTGAGAAAAGAAAAGAGAAATAGAGAAAAATTTAGGAGATAAAATTTTGATCAAGTTTTGATAATTTACCTACTTATCCATTTACCTGTCTACGTGATTATTCATCTCTCGGTCTGTCTTTCTCTGTCTGTTTCTCTCTCCTCTCATTATCTGTCTATCTCCAGTTATTATTCATTTTCCCTTCTCTTTATTTACTATGTTTACGTATCCATTTATCTCTCTCTCTCAAATCATCCCACCCACCCACACACACCACACACGCACACACCCACACCCACACACACACCCACCTTTGATATCTTCACTACTACGACCTTATAAGCATTTATCTGCCTTAAACTCACTTAATCGGGGGCGTTAGCACCTCCCTGGATGATTCGATAAATACCATGTTAGTTAACTTATGGGATCTTGTGAGGTAAATGATGATTAAAGTGATTTACCTATTTGAAGGGGGGAGGGGGAGGGTATGGGGAATGGTGGGGGGAGGGAGTAGGGGGATCAGGAGAAAAGGGTGGAAATGAAATTGTCCAATCACTGTAAAGTTTTATTGGGATCTCATCACCCCACCTCCTCCCTCCTCCCTCCCTCCCCTCCTCCTCCTCCCACCTCCCTCCTCTTCTTCGTCTTCGTTGACCAATCACAGCGATTTGGGAGAAGAGGGGGAACAGAGACGAAGGAGGGGGTTGATGTGGAGGACAAGTGGTGATAAAGAAGGAGGAAAAGGAGAAGGAATATGGAAATAGACAAAAACAACATAGTGAACAAAAACATGAACAACAATAACAGTAACAACATGAGTAACAACAAGAATAATAACAATAACAAAAACAATGAATAACAACAACATTTATCCAATTATTAAAGGAAAAAAAGCAAACACCCACATACAGGATCAAACACCACACATACAGGATCAAACACACATACAGGATCAAACACCACATACAGGATCAAACACCACACATACAGGATCAAAACACCACATACAGGATCAAACACCACACATACAGGATCAAACACCACACATACAGGATCAAACACATACAGGATCAAACACCACACATACAGGATCAACACCACACATACAGGATCAAACACCACATACAGGATCAAACACCACATACAGGATCAAACACCACACAGGATCAAACACCACACATACAGGATCAAACACCACATATACAGGATCAAACACCACACATACAGGATCAAACACCACACATACAGGATCAAACACCACACATACAGGATCAAACACCACACATACAGGATCAAACACCACACATACAGGATCAAACACCATACATACAGGATCAAACACCACACATACAGGATCAATACACCACACATACAGGATCAAACACCACACATACAGGATCAAACACCACACATACAGGATCAAACACCACATACAGGATCAAACACCACACCAGGATCAAACACACATACAGGATCAAACACCATACAGGATCAAACACCACATACAGGATCAAACACCACACATACAGAATCAAACACCACACATACAGGATCAAACACCACACATATAGGATCAAACACCACATATACAGGATCAAACACCACTCATACAGGATCAAACACCATACATACAGGATCAAACACCACACATACAGGATCAAACACCACACATACAGGATCAAACACCACACATACAGGATCAAACACCACACATACAGGATCAAACACCACACATACAGGATCAAACACCACACATACAGGATAAAACACCACACATACAGGATCAAACACCACACATACAGGATAAAACACCACACATACAGGATCAAACACCACACATACAGGATCAAACACCACACATACAGGATCGAGAAGCATATCAGACGCAATTTGAGCTTTACATTATGAAGGCGGGATTAAGGATTAACTCTCTACGGTATTAAAGATTTGTAAGGCATTTTTTCTATTCTCTAAAACCCACGAGGATGATGAAGTTATAAGAAGCTTAAATTATGATGTTACTGGTAATTACTTATTTGGGATAAATAATGAACTCTCTCTCTCTCTCTCTCTCTCTCTCTCTCTCTCTCTCTCTCTCTCTCTCTCTCTCTCTCTCTCTCTCTCTCTCATCCCCCTATAGAGAGACAATCGTGATGAAACAAAGAACCGAGAGAGAAAAAATAAAGAGAAAGGAAGAGAGAAAGAAAGAGAGAAAGAGAGACAGAGAGAAAGAGAGAGAGGAAATGTCAAGAGTATTGGCAATAAATCGTTTCCAGATCAATTCATTTATTACCCGTTATTCTATATCGTTCTGTGCTTCCTCAAGTAACTATCGAGTCTTAGCTCATACTCAGGTTATAACTCCTCCTTAAGCCCCGACTCCCACTTGTGTAAAAACAGCAGCAACGGAACTTGGAAGTATTAACTAAACTGCATTGAAATTTGGCAAGAGCGGGACATCAAGGTTTCTCGTCTCTCATTGGTCCAGAATAATGGAATCTCCTTCGCTATTGGTGGAGAAGGAATTATTACTATTATTATTATTGTTATTGTTGTTGTTATAACTTTCTTATTTATATTTATTAATAATATTGTATCTACTCACGTCTCTCTCTCTCTCTCTCTCTCTCTCTCTCTCTCTCTCTCTCTCTCTCTCTCTCTCATCACCACCTCTTTTCGCAACAAGTTAACATTGAAGGTAATCCCTGGGTGGGAGACATTTACAAACAAGTTATTAGTGCATTAAGCTTAATTACCTTTCAGAGCTGCGCTAATGACACGGCTCTCAGATTTTTCCCCTGTCTGAGGTCTGTTTGTGTAACCGTGCTCTCGTGGGTGTGTGTGTGTAAGAGTGAGTGTGTGTGTGTGAGTGTGTGTGTAAGAGTGAGTGTGTGTGTGTGAGTGTGTGTGTGTGTGTGTGTGTGAGTGAATATCACCATATACAACCTTAATATCATCATCTTATAAGTATTATTACGAAGATAAGAATAAGGAGAAATTGGAGAACTAATGAGACAAAGGAAGGAGAAAAGAAGAATTCACTGAACGGAAAGGGGAGAAACAAAGGAATGGGGTTGAGAGAGAGAGAAGGAAGGGGAAAGGAGAGGAGGAGGAGGAGGAAGAAGAAGAAGAAGGAAGAGGAGGAGGAGGAGATAGCTGAAGTAATGAGTAATAGAAGCAACTGGTAATCTTGATAAATGAGAGATGGATTGAATACATGAGGAATAAACGTGTATAAGGGAGGTGATAATTGGTACGAGAGAGAGAGAAGAAGAGGTGTAAATGGGTGTAGGTGGGTGGAAAGAGGTGTAAATGGGTGTAGGTGGGTGTAAAGAGGTGAAAATGGGTGTAGGTGGGTGTAAAGAGGTGTAAATGGGTGTAGGTGGGTGTAAAGAGGTGAAAATGGGTGTAGGTGGGTGTAAAGAGGTGTAAATGGGTGTAGGTGGGTGTAAAGAGGTGAAAATGGGTGTAGGTGGGTGGAAAGAGGTGTAAATGGGTGTAGGTGGGTGGAAAGAGGTATAAATGGTGGGTGTGGGTGGGGTGTGGGTGTAGATGGGTATAGGGGTTAGGGTGTGTGTGTGTGTACTGGGTGTGAGTGTAAGGGTTTAGGAGAGCTGTTAGGGTGAGGGCATGTGTGGGTGTAAGTGGGTGTAAGGGTGTAGGTGGAATCAAACTGGGTGCAGATGAGTCTTAGTGTCAAATTGAGAAGAAGATTGAGAGAGAGAGAGAGAGAGATAGAGAGATAAGATAGAGAGCGGAGGAGGAGAGAGGAGAGAGAGAGATAGGAGGGAGAGAGAGAGAGAGAGAGAGAGAGAGAGAGAGAGAGAGAGAGAGAGAGAGAGAGAGAGAGAGAGAGAGAGAGAGTAGGTGGTAGGTGGAAGGTAGTAAGAGGGAGTAGAGGATGATGAAGGAGAGGAAGGGGAAGAAGAGGAGGAGAAGGAGAAGGGGAAGGAGAGAGGAGGAGGAGGAGGAGAGGAGGAGGAGGAAGGAGAAGGAGGGGGGAAGAAGAGGAGGAGAAGGACGAAGAAGAGGAAATGGAAGAGGGGGAGACGGAAAAGTTGTAATAGGAGGAGGAAGAGGAGTTATAAATGAAGGAGGGGGAGAAGTAGAGAGGAAGAAGACTAGATGGAGGGGGGAGGAGGAGGAGAACGGGAAGATGAAGAGGAGAAGCAGAATAAACTCACTAAAGAACAAAGGGAACGTAGAAAGAAGAGGAGGAGGTGGATGAGAAAATGGAAGAGGAAGAAGCCAAGAATAACGACACTGGAAGAGTAGAACAAGAAAAGACAGAAAAACAAGAACAATAACAACTAAAAACAAAAAAACAAGAACATCACAACCAACAACAACAACAATAATAAAGGCAATACAACATCACCACTACCACTACTGTACTACTTACCACTACCATTACCATCAAGTCACCACCACCACCACTACCACCACTTTCACCTGTACCACCACCACTACCACCACTGTCACCTCCACCACCACCACCACCACCAACTAACAACAAAAACAACAATAAACAAAAACAACAGGAAAAACAATATTAATCCCTATAATAAAGTAAAACCACAACCACAGTTTACAGAGTTGTTACCTAATTTAACAACCGGATAAACTACGTGACTAAAACATTTATTTCCTTCACGTAATAATAGATTCCACTTTGGCCCTTAATCACCTGTAATTCCCTATTGTCTCTTAATCATTAAACATATTCAGAAACAAACATTAACCATAAATCAGGAAGAAGGAAAAAAATTAATTAAAACTCGTGTGTGTGTGTGTGTGTGTGTGTGTGTGTGTGTGTGTGTGTGTGTGTGTGTGTGTGTGTGTGTGTGTGTGTGTGTGTGTGTGTGTGTGTGTGTGTGTGTGTGTGTGTGTGTGTGTGTGTGTGTGTCTGTGTGTGTGTGTGTGTGTGTGTGTGTGTGTGTCTGTGTGTGTGTCTGTGTGTGTGTGTCTGTGTGTGTGTGTGTGTGTGTCTGTGTGTGTGTGTGTGTGTGTCTGTGTGTGTGTGTGTCTGTGTGTGTGTGTCTGTGCTGTGTGTGTGTGTGTGTGTGTGTCTGTGTGTCTGTGTGTGTGTGTGTGTGTGTGTCTGTGTGTGTGTGTGTGTGTGTGTGTGTGTCTGTGTGTGTGTCTGTGTGTGTGTGTGTCTGTGTGTGTGTGTGTCTGTGTGTGTGTGTGTTCTGTGTGTCTGTGTGTGTGTGTCTGTGTGTGTGTGTGTGTGTGTGTCTGTGTGTCTGTGTGTGTGTGTGTTGTGTGTGTGTGTGTCTGTGTGTCTGTGTGTGTGTGTCTGTGTCTGTGTCTGTGTGTGTGTGTGTGTGTGTGTGTGTGTGTGTGTGTGTGTGTGTGTGTGTGTGTGTGTCTTGTGTGTGTGTGTGTGTGTGTCTGTGTGTGTGTGTGTGTGTGTGTGTGTGTGTCTTGTGTGTGTGTGTGTGTGTCCATCAATGTATCAGACTCTTATTTCTATCCGTAAGACATCCGCCCTTCTTCCTCTATCGTAAACAATTGACAAACAACTGTTATCGGTCACGAAAAGTTGTTAAGTAGTCGTTGAAGGGTTTGCTAGTGTCCTTACAACCAATCAGGAGACAGATTGCAAGCTGGGACGGACTAAATGATCAAAAACTAATCAAATCACTCCTGCCGTGAAATTACCCACATTTCCTTATCCTACCCTGGACACACTATATAACCCCGTGATATGTACAGTAAAGACAGTTCGTGAAGTTGATTTTCCTCTGTGATTTCAAGATTATTTTTCCCTCTTCAGTTGATGTCGTATTTAAGTAACTTTATAGTGAGTATTAAGTGTCAAAAGAAGTATTATTATAAGTGGAATTAGATGTTATGTGGTATTATTGTGTTTGTTGATGTGGACGTAACTTTTAACTGGTATAACTCAAGGAGAGATGGTATGGTTAGGTTAGGTTAGGTTAGGAAGTACAATATATTACTTTAGGTTAGGTTAGATTAGGTTTGGTTAGGTTAGGAATTTTATGGATGGGTTTTAGAAATATAGATACGTAATAAACATCTTATTATTTATTTTACTATCCACTCTTCTGTTATTATTTCAGGAGAATATTATTAATCTTTGTTTTTTCGTTAATTTATATAGTCTTAATATCCCACACTAGACAACGATAACAGCTTAAGATATATGAAAAAAGCGACGTTTTTCAAGGGTTTTGGACTACAATTTATGCACGTGAATGTTACTGAGTAGACTCGTTCTACAGGCGGAGTACAAACGATCAAGTTGTCATTATTCTTAAACGAAAATATAAATGTGGTAAACAATTTAATTCAAGTAAATTAAGGTCTTTGTGTATGTATGTATGTATGTATGTATGTATGTATGTATGTATGTATGTATGTATGTATGTGTTACAGTGGTACAGGAAGCTAAAGTTCAACAATACACTTCCTCGATACACTTACCTGTACTTCTTCACCTGTCAGGTACAATAGTTAATGTAATTTTCGCAAAATCCATTTCCTGGGGCCGTGGGGAGAATTGTGACTGAGGTGCATTACAATGACTGGCAAAGAAATGCAAATAATAAGAACAATAGATAAATAAGAGGCGAATAAGAACATTAATAATGAGTGTATTTATATGAAACGAGGATGAGAGAGGAATTCCAACCCCACGCTGAGTTTATTTTTTTAATGAGACTATCACAACAAGTTTATTTCTTTTGTATTTCAAGTTACGTGATGAGATTCAAGATTACGTTCACTGCGTTTTGTTAACCATTTTTTATATATAATTTCCGAAACAAGTATCGCTTTTGACAAGGTGTGACCACATGTATTTTTTTCACACAATAATTAACTTCAAATAATGTAATATCATGGGATCGTAATGGAAGGATATTTAACTCACAGGATAATAGAGATATCACATATCTGCTTGACTTCTTATACCCCATTGGAGGGTTTGAAGGTGTGTGTGTGTGTTTGTACACACAGGGTGGTGTAATGCGTCTAGTGTGGCAGCATTATGTTAGTGTTAAGGCGCAAGCACTGTTTGCTTCCTCTCGCTGGCTAGCCCTCGTGGCGAACAGGGAAGCAACTTGCATAAGTCTTCCCCTGCCAGTACACAGCCTCTTCACCATCAAGACTCCTGCTGTGCATCCTCGTCGAACACACGGTAACTGGGTGCCTCATGGGCCCAGGATAGACCAGCAGAGGATCTCGGAGCAGCAGTGGGCCTGGAGGGAAGGTGCATAGATCCACTGGCATGTGGACACGTCCTGGCGCCTACCAACCACTGCCCCGCTGCCTTGCGGATTAACCTTGGTAGGTATAAAGCTACGGGAGTTAACCCTGAACTAAAAATCTTTGGTGGAGCCCCGCATCAGGCAGATATGCTTACAGAGCTCCAACAAGACCCCAACGGCGGTATAGGCGGAAGAGGTGTCCACCATGGGAACCCAACGACAACATTGGCGGATGAAGGCAATGCAAGATGGACAGGCTACTAAGACGAAACCCAACAAAATGGGCTATCGGCAACCCATTGCAACTCTCCTTCTCCCCAGTCATTGCAACACTTGCACCACTGAATCAGGAAAAGGGAGAGCCAAGATGTGTGGTTGCAGCCTGTGCTCCTGCCTCACCACATAAATCAACTCATGCGCAGCCATCGTCCAGCTCATCATACCTCACATTGTCATCAAAACCCCTATATCCCCAAAAGTCCTTTGGTGACGGACGAGTAGCGGCGGGGACAGGTAAAGGTGACAGCCGTGAGTCTCTAGTCACATGGGCGGCACAGATAAGATGGTCGTCTATACACTGGGATCTAGGCAGCAGTGCAATACGGTCCTATCTGTGCGACTGAGCAGCCCTTTTGAGGAGTCACTCTGCTCACCCCACATAGGGAGGGGGCTAGAAAAGGTGCCCTAAACATAGTCTGCCTAAAAGAACCAACCTGACTGGGCAACCACTGACATGATCTTTGCTGCCCGCCAAATACAGGACAAGTGCAGAGAACAGCGTCGTGGCCTGTGCATGGCTTTCATTGACCTAACCAAGGCCTTCGACTCGTTCAACAGGGAAGCACTCTGGCGGAACCTCAACCGTTTTGGCTGCCCACCAAAATTCATCGCCATTGTGAGGCAACTCCACGATGGTATGAACGGCAGTGTCTTGTACAATGGCACCCAGTCTGAGTTCTTCCCCATCCAAATGGGGATAAAACAAGGGTATGTTCTGGCACCAACTCTCTTTTCCATTTTCTTGGCTGCCTTCCTGACTCGTGCCAGTGCCAATTTAACCGGCAGAGTGGACATACAGTACCGGATGAAGGGTCTTGTCACCATAAGACGACTCCAGGCTAGAACAAAGGTGTCGGCCGCTTTCATTACTGGACTTCAGTATGCAGACGACCTCACCCTTGTCGCTCACACTAAACGCGACAGGAGATCCTGAACACCTACGCAGATGCGTATGCACACTTCGGCCTTGAGGTGAGTGTATGTTAGACTCAGATTATCTTTCAACCTGCCCCTGGTTCAGCAACACCTCCACCATCCATCCAGCTTAACAGTACTACCCTCTCTAATGTTACCCACTTTCAATATCTCGGCTTCCACCAGTCCACCATCGCGGACATCAATGTAAAGATTCAACATCGGATCAGATGTGCGTCTCAAGCCTTTGGCAGACTCCTTATTCGTGTCTTCAGCTGTAGGGAGTTGAAATTATCTACAAAGTTACACGTATATCGACAAGAGAACAAGAGAACAAATGCCAGTATTCTCGCTGACACCAACTGTAGGGGGGTCGAGGCTACCATTATCCATGAACAACTACGTTGGACTGATCATGTTACCCGCATAAGGGTAATCTTAAGACAAACCTGAAAAATTGCCAAATCGACCCCCTCACCTTGTAGACGATTACTCCACACCGTAACGCTTGGAGGAGCACAACACGAGAAGGTGTCAATACTTTCGAGTTAGCCCGACTGCATACCGAAGCAGACAAGCGCCAGCGCCGGAAAGACACTGCCGCCGCCCCTTCACCACTAGATGTAACCCTCTACACATGCAACATATGTGGACGGCCCTGCCAGTCCCGTATCGGCCTCTCGAGTAACCTCAGAGTTCACCAGCGAAGGTGACATCCTTAATAACTCATATCATTGTATCATAGCTGGATGATCGTCATACTCATTCCGAGTGACAGCAAAGTAGTAGTAGTAGTAGTAGTAGTAGTAGTAGTAGTGTGTGTGTGTGTGTGTGTGTGTGTGTGTGTGTGCTGCCATCACCACCACCATTCACCATCTCCCTCAGCTCCATCTTCTACCATCTCTCCAACACCACCACAGCCACAATACCTTACTAATCACTATCACCCTGTTCCCTACCACCACCATCATCTTCACTACCACACTCCCTTACTAATCACCACAGCTCTCTTCCCTACCACCACCACCATCCAATTTCACCCACCACCCACGTTAAGGAGCTAGCATCTCTCTCTCTCTCTCTCTCTCTCTCTCTCTCTCTCTCTCTCTCTCTCCTCCTCTCTCTCTCTCCTCCCCAGCAGGTAGGTAACCCCAACGTCTTCATAGCAGCCAGAGCCCTCCTTGACAGCCATCTCCACACAAGAGCTATTTGTCTCCGACTTCCATGGATGAGCCTGCAGGCCCGCTTCATCACCCGGCCCACGTCTCCGATCTGCCCGACCCAGATGATGACCTCCTCCTCCTCCTCCTCCTCCTCCTCCCTCATAATCATCTCATCAACTCCTTCCTCCTCCTCCTGCTGTAACATAAGTCTTCGTCAGCATTCACTCGTAAGTTTTCTCCTGCTCTTCCCTACTCAACACCTCCTTCCTCCTCAAGTCATAGATAGCTGTCCTATTTAAGTCTCCTCCTCATCATTATCATCTCCTTCCTCCTCTTTACCTCCCTCCTCTTCTTAGCCTTCCTCTTCCTCCGCTTCCTCCTCCACCTCCTCCTAGGGCAAATCACCCAATAGCTATGAGCTTTTAAAACAAAACACAAAAAACGAAGAAAAAAAAAGGTTAACTGTCTTTTTTCTTCTTATTTTCTTCGTGGGAGGAGAGTCATTATTTCCACTGCCCTCGGGCCACACCGCATCGCCCGAGTGAAGGCACAACAGCGGGTAAACATTTTCGCGCTTAGGTGCTCGTGGGTTAATGTAACACAATAGTGAACGGGGTGACGCTCTGACCAATTTACTGGGACTTACTCCACGGGGGAAAGGGGGAGGGGGGGGATGTTTCTTCCTTCCTACCTGCTTACCTACTCCTTCCCTCCTACATACCTAGCTATCCTTCTTCTCTCCTATCTACCTTATTTTACTCCTCTCCCTCCTACCTTCTCTCCTTCCCCCACAACCCTCTCTTCTATTCACTTTCTTTCCCTTTAACCTGCCTTCTCTCTTTCCCTCCCTCCATTCTACCAACCTTTCTAACTCTCTTTCTCTTTACCGACCTTCCTCTCTCCTTTCCTCCCTCCCTCCCTTCTTCCTACCTACCCTCCCCTCCTCCCCTACCTTCTCTCTCTCCCTACCTACCCATCCCTCCCTCCCTCCCTCCCTCCTTCCCTCTCTCTCCCCTCCCTCTTAAATAATGTAATAAGGTGTTAAGGAGAATAGGAAAGGTGTAGAATAGAAGAGGTACAGAGAGGGAAGGAGGGAGTAGGAATTGGTGGAGAGAGAGAGAGAGAGAGAGAGAGAGAGAGAGAGAAAGAGAGAGATGCTGATATAGTCTTCTTGACGATCCTATGAAAAATATTTAGCATTATCACCCGGTTATACTCTACAATAGAGATAGACGAAGTATACCACATGATATAACAAAGTCTACCACACGATATAATTACGAAGTATACCCAAGATGACAATATAACGATGTAAACCACAAGATGATTATATTATCGACCAAAGGTACAAGTCATCCTCAATAGCTATTAAATATATCTACTCATATAATATAAAACAGACGAAGATATACTAATGATAAATATATATAATACATTAATTATTACCGCATTATATAATCAAACAGGTGAATATTTCTCATTAACAATCCAACGTATGTAATAGTTACCTTTGACAAAGTAATAATTTTGAAATATCTTAAAAAAGTGATAACATCGGAAATAATGTTGTAGATGATTATTAACACAAGGAAGAGAAATAATAATGAGTGTGATATATCTTTTGTTTTTCGGTTGTATTTTAGGCTAATTTGCATATCGGATGTAGTTGAAAGAAGCCCCCCTGTAATTTTCTTAAGTCTGTGGTTAAGAATTTTGGCCATTATGTATAGTTATTCTGCGGTACAATGGACTTGGCGCTGTTATTATTATTTATTTGTGATGATTTGTACGTGTGTGTGTATGTGTGTGTGTGTAGGGATTCGTTTGTTTGTTTATATTTTTTATTCTATACTCAGAACAGAATGTTATAGAGGAAATCTGTATAACATCCTAAAGTAATGGACATTATAACCAAGACTCTTCACTGGTCGATGGTATATGTAGTTCAGGATCTCAACACATGTGGCGCTGTATTATCTCATTTAGTTTCGATACTGATTCATTCGGTAGGAGACACGAACTTTTGGAGGTGACTTTACGTATTTCATTATTGCGTATTTTTGCTATTCCACTGAAACATTATCCTTATTTGTTGTCATGTTTACGTTTCTACTCACATTACTACGATGGGGTGACTAAGGGAAAGAGTGTCACTTAACTATGTATTTAGACTAGGTAAGATTAACTAAAGAATGGATAGAAGTACAGCGTTTAAATTTGATATGAACAGGTATAAGGTACGACCCGTTTGTAAAATTGCCCAGTTCATGAGGTGGGTAGTTATTCTTCTAAGTTCGTGAAATGGTCACCTAACCTAACCTATGTAGATTATGTTAGGTTAAGTTGACTTGAACTCGAGATGGGTTGGCTTAGGGTGTCACTAATATGTTTATACGTGTAACTATTTTACATTTAAAATATGATGTAACATATGCAGGTCGCTTATTTCTCAATTGAAAGGCGCAATAAACGTTCCCTTATGCACGAGATAAACAAATATTGAAATACGACCCATCAGCCAGCGGAGGGAATGTATGGAACTACTTCACTCCCTATTATTTTACCAAACATTTCAGTGTGGTGGTCTGACCCCACACACAAGTCCCAGGCGTGGCGGCTCGGAGCAATATACACAGCTCGACCCAAACGAGTCGGATCAGCAGTTACCCAAACTAGCGACCCGATGAGGCCACCACCAGCCTCAGTGTAGTGAGAGGTGCAGCTGGCGGCCAATACTGATGACTTGGATGGTGACGCGATAATAAATGCGCCCAGTGGAGTTATGACCTTCTGTTTTTGCAGTGTTCAGTGAATAGCATCTACCATAAAACTTTCAAAGTGGCACCTTACAAGTTGTGCTTTTTAAGAAAGAAAGTGCTTACAAGACCAGGAAGTGAACAGATGGCGTTAATATCTAGGTCAATTGGATATAATCTGTCTCAGAGCATCATCACCTTAGACCACACACTTCCACGGCTGATAATAGCGGGTCTCTTCACCTTGACTCCCTCACGCCACCATGTGCAAGAGGTTGTTACAAATTATTGTTATTTTAGACTATTAACAACTATTTTAAAACCGCATTTACAATTTTACTTCTTCTTGGTCACGTAAATATTCATGAAGACATGGAGCCCAATCATTAAACTTAATCATGTCTAACAGTAAACATAGGTCACGGAGACGTAAACATATATAACTTTTCTAGTATAATATTGTCGCAGAAATTAGCTTGAAGTCATCATAGAAAATTTGTAAGAACTGACTGAACAGAAGCACATCATACTTGCCATCTCGACACAGCAGTCAATGAAAATGAATCCCGTAAACCTGAAGGACCGTTACGGCCAGTAGGTGTACGGCACAGTTTAAACTAACCGTGTTTTAGGTGCACAAAGGGGCAGTTTGGCCACTGCACTCGACAATCTTCACTTTGCCCAAGTGAAAAGTTATTTACACAATCACAGCCAAAAAACTCCAAGAGACTTTGTCTACCCAGAAACTTCTTTAACGTAAACATCCCAGGAGTGATAACTATAATATTCCACCGACAAGTTTATGTTTTCCACTCACAGACGGAAAACAAAATCGACAGATTCAAGAGGATGCAGCCATGCGCTTCGGAATTCCAGTAAAAAATTTAATTTTAGTTTTCGTCTTTGGATGTGGCCCTGAAAACTGAAGAGCCTACAGTGAACAGTTCGTGCCTGTCAGGGAACACCATATTTTACGATAAAATATTTTTTTTGAAAATCAAAACATGACATCAAGTAAGAATATTGTATTTCCTTCAAATAACTACCAGCTCGTGAGAGAGGAAGACCATAACAAACTGGAGGGATGTCTTAAAGGAAGAACCAGATAACTAAGAGACGTCCTACTCGTTCCGGGAAGGATCACCAAGATCTGACTGAATTAGTCCCAAATTGCCCAAAAGTACAATGAAAAATGACTTTTGCATATTATGATACACTTTGGACCCATTCTTTGGTAATCACAAGAAACACTGGAACACATCCCAAAAATAAGTCTATACCAAGCTAACCTGACTACTACCAAAAACTTTAAAAAGTTCAAGGAAATACTTTAGAAGAGGCCGCAGATTAATTAGCAACATTAGGTAACATTTAAATAAAGAAAAATCTTCTTATCGCCAAGAATATTAAAAAAAAAGATGGAGGAATAAGTTTTTACCAAACATAAAGTTCAATCCTTTATGAGCTGAAACTACATATAACGATTTATATAACAATCATCTGAATAACTTAGGATGCCCCTTCCACCCTTCCCTTACTTCCAGATCTCAATGTTCCAGTATTATTGAGAGGTGGTAATGAGGGCATGCCTTTTTTAATAACAAACTAAGTGAGAAAGCCTTTGAAGAACCTTCACTTTGTTTTCATAATTCGGCGCTTAGAGGATGCATGACTTGAAAGACCATGGAATAAAGGAATTCAAATTTCCTGAAGTTGATTGAGTTAATGATATATGCAAGTCACTATATAGAAAATCACTAGATCAAGTTAATTCCCTAAGTAACTTTATAATATTATAGCTTCCATGATGTCGAACTACAACATGGGAGGTAACGGTAACAATCAGTTAGCGGAGACGAAAGGCTTATGAGCTAATATAAAACCCATGATATTTGTTATATAAACCTAACTTGGATATACATGAAGTGTGATGTGTTATGGCGTATAATGGTCCCTCGAGGAACTGTTAACTTTCACCTACCTGGAAAAAATCAGAATAACTTTCCATCTCACTTTTTACTCCTATAAATTTATCATGAAGGTTAAGGAGAAAGTCACCATTTATACTGCATTATATATTGGACGGATCTCTTGGGTGTGTTTGTTATAGGGTAAAAAATATTATTAGGTGGGAGAGGATTAAGTAATAATATAAACCTACAGTAGTACTTTTGGAAGTGTTTATTGCGAAACGACAACAGTTTGTAAGGCTACGACGATCGGTGACAAACCAACCAAACCTAACCAAATCACAAGATATTTAAGATCATTAAGTTTGGTTTAATTGGTTCGTATTTTTTGTCATAATTAGTGGTTAAGACCTTCAGCCTACCTGAGGGAGTTTTGATGACAACATAATACAGTTCAGAAGGAAAACTGAATATACAGTATTTCACATTCCTTCATTTTTTCTTTTTCACGTATTAGACAAGCATCATTGCATTACAACAAGCATGTCAGAAAAGAATCTGTCCCCCCCCCCCCAAAAAAAAAAGGTGGCCACCCATTCTTTAATCTTTAAGAACAATTGTACTTTTCACCTAACAGGAAGAACCCGGATACTAACAATGTTTTTCGTTAACACCAAAAATTAATAGAGATATATAATAGTCTATTGTGTAGCACGTACCTTGCCCTGGTGGTAGAGGAAGCCTTGGCATCACCCATCATGTCTTGGGCCAGGGACCATCCTGCCTGAAACAACGTCAATGTTCTAATTATATACAACTTTATTGATATTTGAATCAAATTCTATAATCAGTAACACAAGAGATGGTGGATACTTCCATCCATCAACAAGGATCAATACAGTTCCTCGATATAACTTGACTCAGCAAAGTATAAGAAAGTCATGATGGTCAAAACCCCAAAGACTAATTCACTCACAAACTAACACTGTAAATGTTCTCGTGCTGTGATTCTTATATGCTTAATTGGGAATATTTTTCTACAAAATTTTCTCTAAAATGAGCGATGAGTTAGGTTAGGTTCTTGATATTTTTGTTTAGTAAAATCTACTTCCTTCACCATATTGTTTTTTATAAACTTAAGAACTTTTCTACTATTGATAGTAAATAATAATGTTTTAATCGTGTCTGCAAATTTTGTTATTTCCCATTTAACTATAACAATATGTCTGTAAAATCGGCCAAGTAACTCCTTGTGGAATGTTATTCGTGCTTTTTCGTGGAGTGATTAGTAAGGGTTTTACTGTGAAGGGGAATAAGGTTATGTTGTATAGTTTTAGCTGCTGGTTGTGTTATGGGCTAAGTCACTCCGGCCCACAGCAACTACGTCCTCACTGTATAACTTATTTAACACATTAACCACAACAAATACAACCCGTGTTCTCCACCACTTACCTCTTGATTTTATCTTCCTCGCCAAAGTTGAAACTTTATAAGCACTTCACTGCGCTTGTTCACCCGGCAACAGCGGCAACTGAACTGACCAGTGACCATCACAGTTCATGACACTGATTCATAAAACACCTCGAAGCAGGTGTTGGAGCTTCATGGGACTGAATGAATCTGTCTCATTACTGTGAGGAGGCTTCAGTTGTGCCGCGCTCTTTGAATTTACTAAATACCTGATTAACTGATATAGGACCCATGTGGTCCATTGAGATGATGGAGGGTCACTCATGTGGACCAATAACTAACTGGGCTGCCCGCCACAGCCCTACATAATGTGGAAACTTGCATAGTAATGTTTGTCTTTACATTTGAGCTAAAGGAGTAGGCTATAATAACCGAATATAATTTTCTATAGTATTGGTGTCATAATTGTATGTTTTTATTATCGTTTTACCTTGCTCTCACATTGGCGATTTGTATATAAAGTCGCTAGGCATGATCAGCTCCACCTGTTGGGACACTCCCAGCAGCCTTACTAGACGCCGTGTTGTTTACCTGGCGCTGTAAGATCCATGGGTTGAAAATCAAAACTGAACCAGAGGACTCACAGTGTTCGCTCCAGCGGTTCATTCTGATCACCGAGGGCACGGACTTTTTGAGGTGACTGTACCTAACAATGATAAAGAGGAATAACGAGAATAAATAATAATAAATTACATACATAACAACAGACAAGGATAATATTTCAGCAGAATAGCGAGTTTGCAACACTGAAATCACATACATTCTCAAAGTAACCATCTACAAAGATAAATGGAATCAAAACAGACTCAATTAAGTGAATCGTAAATGATGTGTAGAACTGAGGAATGATAATGAAGAAAAATAACTGTAAATTATGAAAGATGACTGAATCATAGGAAGAATGATAAACGAGGGGGGAAAGAGTAGACACTCGCAGGTATGATAAATAAGAGAAAAAATAAATGACAATAACGTAAGGAATAGATTAAAATAATAACCAAAAAAGATACGAATATGGAATAAGAAAAACTCTCGATAATGTTAGAGACTAATCAAATGATAAAGGAGGAAATAAATAAGATAAATAATAACAAACAGAGAAGAATACACAAATAGAATATACGAAAAGATAATAGGATAAACTATGATAACTACGAACTGAGGACGAAAAAGAGATAATTAATAACAGGAGGACGCGAGAACTTAATGATAAATGAAGGAGATAAAAGACAGACAATAATAAATGATAGTGGAAGTAAAGAGAAAAAAACTGAGGCCAAAACACAATACAATAAAGAACTTAAGAAAAATACTAAAGCAGAGTAAAAGAATAAAGAAGAAGGACTACATAGAGGAATGAGAAACATGATAAACGAAGGAACTAGATAAAAAAAAAGATAAATTACGAAGAGAGGAATAGGGTGAAAGAAAACGGGAAGTGGGGGGATGTAATTATACGTCATTAAATTCATAGTCTTGTGTTGGGACGATTTGTTGTGTGGTTATTGCAGTCTTAATGGTATTGTCAGGTGAGGGAGATGGTTGATAGTCATAGTGCTCAACCCACAGTCTGTACTCGGCTCCCTATACTCTACCACACGATGCGACACGACACTACGCGATGTTATGGTGCATTTTTCACAACGCTATACGACACTATGCGATGGTATAATGCACTACACAACACTCTATTACACAATGCAACACCATATAACACATAATAACACACAACATAACACCACATACAACATAACACCACATACAACACAACGCAACCTCATCATCATAACACAACACAACACAAACAGATGGCTAATGTAGGTATAATAATCGTCATTTTCACTAATGCATTACCTCAGATAACCTGCAGTGAATAATAAATCATTCGCTTACAGTATTAACATCTGTACTAATGACTATATTTTCGACAGGTTAATGGGCTTATTAATAATTATTATGACGAGGGAGAACTACATGTAAGACCCACTGTAGTTTGTTTAGTCTGATGTGATCTATTTTTGAAAGGGTTTTAGATAAAATATTTGACCCTTTTTAATGAGATTTATTTTTAGAAAAGGAAAATAGAATGTGATACCTCTAATACATCAGAACTATTTACTAGACTCTCACCACTAATTCTTCACTACAGGGATGTTTTATATGGGTAACGTCAGGTGAGAGGGGAATTAGTACACAGGTGTTTAAGAGATTTTCTGCACCTACACTTTCAGGGTGTAGATTTGCCCCCCCCCACACCCACACCCACACCCTCCCCATCCCCCCCCCCACCCCCCACCCCGCACCCTTCCGACCAGATGAGGAGGGGGGGTTAGTTTATTGGGCACTCTGATAAACTTTTTGAATTGGGTATAGATAGAATAGTTGGTCCTTTTTAGTGAATATATTTTAGAAGACGTAATTAGAAATGGTTATCCTAGTGATCTATATTTTCAAAGGTATTTAGATTAAGAAAATGACTTTTATAAGTACTGTAATTAGATTATAGAAAGGAACTTGAAAAAAAATCTGATCATTACGACATCAAATTTTCTGAAGTAATTTTAGTAGGTATTTAAATAATTATGTTTAAAAGGATATTTAACAATAATTAACTGTATACCTTTTCGAAACACCTGTAGGATATTTGTTTAGGCAGTTTAAAATCATTCAAATAATTTCTCAAAGTGATCAGAGCTTCACAATGGATATAATTATTTTGTGAAGAATAATATTATGAAAGAGTTTTGACATTGTTTAACCTTCTAGAGATGATGATATTGAATGGGTTTTATTGTTTGAACCTTTGAGAGACTAATAGTTTAATAACCATTAGCTTTTAGGTATTAAGGGTTTGTCGTGTTAACAACCCCTTTAAAGGTCACGGCTTTTTAAGTGTAATGGCAATAGAGGGTGTTATTAGTGAAGTAGTAGTAGTATTAGTAGTAGTAGTAGGTATGGTTAGGTTAGGCACGATTAGGTTAGGCACGGTTAGGTTAGGTTAGGTTAGGTTAGGTTAGGTTAGGTTAGAAAGAGAAATAAAACGCTTATAGTTGACTCTTTCCAAACCACGAGGAGAGAGATAGAGAGACGCTGAGTGAGAGAATTGAGAGACTTAAGACAATTTTCAAGCCAAGGAGAAAAATATATAGACAGACACATTTCAAGCTTTTGCAGACGTAAAGAAAGAGAGACAGGGTGACAGAGACAGAGAGACAGGAAGAGACAATGAGACTAATAGGCTATTTTCAAAACCCAATACGTAGACAGCGAGACACGTATGCACCAGACTGGTTTCAAAGAGAGAGAGAGAGAGAGAGACAGTGAGAGACATACAAAAATTTCTCATCCCTAGAAAGAGATAACAAACAAAGGGACAGAAAGAGAGAAAAAGAGGGAGAGATATACAACAGTTTCTCATCCCTAGAGAGAGACGTCGTACACAAAGAGACAGTGAGAGATACTAAACTACTTCCCAATTATGACGAGACATGAGAGAACGAGACAACGAGATATTTTACAACACACTGTTTACAAGCTTAGTTGAAGGAGAAGGCACAACATGTAGTGGTGGTAGTGGTGGTAGTGGTGGCCGTGGCAACTCTTAGATATCCGGGACCTAAGATTACCAGTGTGTAGGTGAAGAGTAATGGTGATAATAAGTGTGAACTCCGTGGGGAGGAAGCTTTCGTTTGTCTCTTCCTTGTCTCACTTCCTCCCATCGCCAGTCCAGTTCCGTCTGTGAGCTTTTGGCGTTCTTTTAGCGTTTTTGGGGTGTTTTGGCCTTTTTTCGTGTATTCATTGGCGCGTTATGGGCGAGTTTATTGGCGTTTTTTGAAGGAAAGTCTTGGCGTTTTCTCGGTTATTTAATTGTTTGTTTTGGCGTGTTTTAAGCGGGTTGTATTTTATTCAACATGCTTACTGGCGTGTTTTGTGGCGAGTTTCTGGCGCTTTTGTTGTTTTGTATACGTTTCTCACATTGGATTTTTATTTATTTATTTATTTATTTATTTATTTACTTATTTATTTATCTTAAGGGACGACGGCAGTTTGAAAAGTTTGCAACTATTTTTGGAGGGTAATTTGTCTTTTCATTTTCTTTCGGCGTCCTAATTGACTTGTCTCTGAGTTAATTTTTTGTTTAAGGTTTTCCATCGTTAATTACAAGTCTTTTTTTTTTCGAGTGTATGTTTTTCAGCGTTCATTTGGCTTCTCTACCTGAAGTTCTTTCTTGTTTAGGTTGAGTTAATCGCCGTGTGGGTTTTTTTTTTTGGGCGAGTTTTTACCGTAGTCTTAGCGAATTTTTTTCTTTGTTTATTTAGTGAATTTTTGTCGTTTTTATTTTCTTTGGGGCAATAATTAATCAGGAAGGAATTGGCGAAGAATTAGATAAGCTTGTCTTCTCTATCCTTCCCTTTCTTCACCCACCTCCTTCATCCAACTCTCCTCCTTCCTCCTTCACCCACTTCTACCTCCCCATCCCATCCTAACCTCCACTCTAACCTTCCCTCTCTCCTTACCTGTCATCCCTCCACTTACACCTCCTTACCGTCCCACCCTCCCCCTCCCTCCTTCTCCCCCTCCTCCCTCATCCCTTCCTCTCCGTCCCACCCCTCCTCCCTCCCTCCCCCACCTCCCTCTCTCCCTCCCCCAAAATTACAACCTAACCATTATACAGTTCTTTACCCATGTCAAAACCATCCATTTACAAATCACCTGAAAAAAAAAAATACTGAAGAACCAATTGTTTTCTTTTTTTTCACCTTTTGGGAGCGTCAAGACAATGACAACCCACACAAAGGTCAACAGTGTAACTCCCTCACTAACAAAGCTAATTATGGGGTCTGTTGCTCACCTGACGCCCCGCACCTGCTGCTTCGACGTACTCCCAGGTGACCATCTTCAGATAGAGGCATTAAGAAGGTGTGTGTGTGTGTGTGTGTGTGTGTGTGTGTGTGTGTGTGGCCATCACGTACACACACACACACACCTACACATCCCTCACCCATCATCCCTATAACTGAAACACTCTATTCCCCAACCCACCTCTTACCCCATTCCATTATCTCCTCACCCCCCTCACCCCTCACCTCCCACCCGTCACCCCCCCACCCTCTCCCCCCTCCACCCCTCACCCTCACCTCCCCCTCCCCTCACCTCCCACCCTCTCACCTCCCCCTCCCCACCCCTCCCACCCCTCCACCCCCTCCACCCCTCCCCACCCCTCCCCTCACCCCCTCCCCTACCCCTCCTCTCACCCACTTCCCTCTCCCACCCCCCTCCTACCTCACCTCACCCCTCCCACCCCTCCCCTTCCCCCTCACCCCTCCACCTCTTACCCACCCCTCCCCTCCCCCTACCCCTTCACCTCCTTCCTCCCCTCCCCACCTCACCCCCTCCCCCTCCCACCTCACCCCTTCCCTCACCCTCCCCTCCCCCCTCCACCTCACCCTCCCTCACCCCACCTCCCACCCCTCACCCTCCACCCCTCACCCCTCACCCCTCCACCCCTCACCTCCCACCCTCACCTCCCCTCACCCCTCACCCTCACCTCCACCTCACCCCCTCCCCTCCCCTCCCCCCTCACCTCCCTCCTCCACCCCTCACCCCACCCTCACCCCTTACCGTCACCTCCACCCCACCCCTCCCTCCCTCCACCGTCTCCCCTCCCCCCCTCCCCACTTCCCCATCACCTCCCTCCACCTCACCCCTTCACCCCTCACCCCTCCACCTCACCCCCTCCACCCCTCACCCCTTCCCCTCACCCCACCCACCCTCACCTCTCCACCCCTCACCTCCACCCCTCACCCCCTCCCACCCCCTCTGCCCCCTCACCTCCCACCTACCTCCCCCCTCACCCACTCACCCCTCCCTCCACCCTTCCTCCCACCTCACCCCTCCCCCTCCCCCCCCTCCACCCCTCACCCTCCACCCCTCACCCCTCCACCTCACCTCCACCCCTCACCTCCCCCTCCCACCCTCACCCCACCTTCACCTCACCCCTCCCCTCTACCCCACCCCTCACCCCTCCCCTCCCCCTCCCACCCCTCACCCCTCCACCCCCTCACCCCACACCTCCACCATCCCCCTTCTCACCTCCACCCTCACCCCTCCACCCCTCACCCCTCACCCCTCCCCCTCCCACCCCTCACCCCTCCCCCTCACCCCTCCACCCCTCACCCCCCCTCCCACCCTCACCCCCCCCTCCACCCCTCACCTCCACCCCTCCTCCACCTCACCCCTCCCCCTCACCCCCACTCACCCCTCACCCCTCCCCCCCTACCTCCCACCCCTCACCCCTCCCACCCCTCTTCCCACCACTCACCCCTCCACCCCTCCCCACCCCTCCCCCCTCACCGTCACCCCCTCCACCCCTCCTCCCACCCACATTCCTACATAGAAGGTGTATAAGGGTAGTTAACGGCAATAAGTCTTCTTTTTTATCACACAACTTTTTTATTTATATCTCGTAAAGATCTTAAGGTGATACTTTCATTTACCTTGAGTTAAGATGTTATATCGAGAAGACAGACAGACAGGAGACACGGAGAGAGACAGACAGACACAGAGACACGGAGACGAAGACAGACACAGACAGACAGAGACAGACGAGAACAGGAGACAGACAGACAGACAGACAGACAGACAGAGACACGGAGAGAAGACAGACAGACAGACAGGCAGAGACACGGAGAGGGACAGACAGA
>NW_024752185.1:92500-195775 GCF_018991925.1 Homarus americanus
TCATATATAAAACAGTCATTTCAATAAGAACAGCGCTCGACTCATATATGAAACAGTCAACAGCGCCTGACTCATATATAAAACAGTCATTTCAATAAGAACAGCGCTCGACTCATATATGAAACAGTCAACAGCGCCTGACTCATATATAAAACAATCATTTCCCTCTATATATCGTCCGATTATAAATATCGCCCGACTCACGCAACTAGCCAAGACTGTCCCCATAGATATCGGCCGAGATGAACTATTTATAAAGGCGACCCGACCCCTGCCCCAAGATTATCGCCCGACTACCTGATAATCACGTGTAAGTGACGACCTAGCGACACGTTGTTATTCTGAGACAAATTGTTACCTTAATATAAATTGACAGTGGGGTGACAATTAACTCTTCCTCCCTCTCTTCTTCCCTCCCTTCCTCCCCTACTTCCCCCCTTTTTCTTTCTTTTCTCCCTTCTTCCTTCCCTTTCCCTTCCTCCTTCCCCACTCCTTCCTCCCACTTTCTCTCTTTTCTTCATCTTTACCCCCCCTTCCTTTCTAGCCTTTCCTTCTTTTTATATTTCCTTCCTATTCCTACTTCCTCTCTTATTCTCTCCCTCCCCTCCTCCCCTCCTTCCTCCCTCCCTCCCTTCCTCCTTTTCTCCTTCAATATAAACCCCACCCCTACCTTTTTCCCTCCCCGCCACCCCACCTTCCCTCCCCCACCACCCCCCCATAATTCCCTCCTCATCAACCCCACCATTTCCTCCCTCCTCCCCACCGCCCCACCACCCCATCATTCCCTCCCACCCACCCCTACACCTCCATGTTCCCTCCCCCACCCCTGTCCTCCTCCCACCCCACCATTCTCTCCATCTCCCCCACCTCTCTCTCTCCTTAATAGTTGTGCTATTTCTGCAGGTAGGCAAACCTCTGAGCAGGTGGTCACGGTGAGTGGTGGTGATGGTGGTGGTGAGCAGAGAGATTGACTAATAGCAAAGATGGATGGATGGATGGAGGAGGGAGTAGAGAGGTGGTTTGGGTACTCAGGAGTGTGGTAGAATGTGGGTGTGATGTGTAGAAGGTGTAAGTGTAGGTGTGTGTGTGTGTGTGTGTGTGTGTGTGTGTGTGTGGATGAGAGAGTATTACGGGTTAGAGAGCTTAGGTATGTATGTATGTATGTACGTATGTATGTATGTATGTATGTATCCCAGCCATAAAACCCCAACTAAAATAACCTTACAAAATACAACAAAAATAATACACAATACAAAATACATCAATCATACAACAACACTATAATTATAAACCAAAAAACAACAAAATAAACCAGACCTTAAAAAAATACATCTACGAAATAAAAAAAAAATACCTCGAGACAAAAAATTCAATCTAAAAATATATTCCTCTGTAATTTTCCATCGTCTCTGGTTTATCTTTGGCTTATCTCTGGTTTATCTTTGGTTTATCTCTGGTTTATCTCTGGTTTATCGTTGGTTTATCTCTGATTTATCTCTGGTTTATCGTTGGTTTATCTCTGGTTTATCTTTGGTTTATCGTTGGTTTATCTCTGGTTTATCTCTGGTTTATCGTTGGTTTATTTCTGGTTTATCTCTGGTTTAAGGTCTGTCTTTTTATCCCTACTTTACCATTCGTTGTTTTTAACCTGCAGCGGAAGATTCACACACCTGATGATAAATGCGGGTCAATGGTGTTCTCGTGTCATTATCGAGGTAATTGGCATATGTTTGTTGTTGAAAGTCACTCACCTTTGTTATAACCCTCAGGTGTGGTAATGATGTGTGCTGTTTAAAAGTTTAATTGGTGTTGTAGTGGTGGTGGTGGTGGTGGTATTATTATTATTATTATTATTATTATTATTATTATTATTATTATTATTATTATTATTGTTATTATTATTATTATTATTATTATTATTATTATTATTATTATTATTATTATTATTATTATTATTGTTATTATTATTATTATTTTTATTATTATTATTATTATTATTATTATTATTATTATTATTATTATTATTATTATTATTATAAAATACTGCCATTGTTATTACTGTTGTTGTCAAAATCAACAAAATCGTTAACGAATATATCTATTTTTCCAATAATTTTAGTAACACAAATATCTACCATAAAAATATATAATTCATATTATCTGTACAACCAAGAAAATATACACAACAACAACAACAACAACAATAACAATAACAAAAATGCGTAAAGAAAGTTCACCATAATGAAAACCAAAACCTCGCCAGGACTGTCGACCGAGCCTAACCTCACCGCCTGATGAGCTCGGGTTACAGCCAGAAATATAGCCAGATTTAGCCCAAATTTGGCTATATATTTTGTAGGGATGGACTGGGGGGTTCATTAGAGCGCCTCGCAGGGAACGTCACCGCCTTGAGATTTACTCGCAGACAATTTGCATATTCAGGCCACGAAATTAATACGATACATCATTGAACACGAGAACCAAGGAACACTGTGTGGGTTTATTACGATGGTCTGACGGTACAAGACGATGATGATGCTCTCTCTCTCTCTCTCTCTCTTAGGTTAGGTTAGGTTAGTCAGAGTGTCTAATCTTCAGGTGATCCAAAGCATTTACAGGATCCATCTTACAGAGTTAAGTTTGTTACGTTCTCACATCACAAATTAACCGTAAGACCGTCTCACAATTCGGTCTTAGAAGTGAACGCAGCGTTTGTATAGTTAAGAAGACACATTGATATACTACCGGCTGCCTTATTGCCTTGTGTACCATGGATTGTTTTTGGGTGTTTGTTCTCTTGTTAATGATGGTAGTGTTCTTTGTTCAAGGTGGTTCTGCAATTAAGGCTGTTAAGCACCGTTCTTTAGGCCTTACAATGCTTCAACTACCAGGGTCTTGGTTTGATGGTGCTGCAACTACCAGGGTTGTTAAGCACTATTCTTTAGGTCTTAGTTTTAGGTACTTCAACTACCAGGGTTATTAAGCACCATCCACTAGGGTCTTAAGGTGCTTCAGATACTGTTCACAAGGTCTTAGATTTAAGATGCTTCAACTAACTAGGAATTAGAAGCACCGTTCACTAAAGTCATACTCTTTAGTGCTTCAGTTAACCCAAGATTATAAAACACCGTTCATTAATTGTTCTTGTTAACGGCAAAACATTAATTAAGCCAAGCACAAAAACAGAAGGTAAATAAACGTAAAAGAAAAAATAAATAGTATGAGACGACAGGTGTATAACTTAACAGTGTTTGGGCCGTAAATATTCAAGGTGTCAAGCTTAAAAACTGGTTCACCTATGTCTCCAGTCACCTGTCACCCCCCCCCCCCCACCTCCCTAGCTCCTTTCCTTACCTCCTCCCCCACCTACCCCTCCCCTTACCCCCTACCGCCCTAGAAAATGTTTGTAATAGAATGTGTGCAGTAATAGTAGTAGTAGTAGTAGTAGTAGTAGAAGAAGAAGTAAAAGTAGTAGAAGTAGTAGTAGTAGTAGTAGTAGTAGTAGCTGGATCACTAAACATATCAAAATCCTCTTCCGAAAGTTACTCAGAGACAAATGTTCACTCCTCTAACTATTTCTTAAGACGAAAAAATGTAACAAAGATTCATAATAAAAAAATAATTCCATGTAAACTTAACTACTTTTTGGTAATAGTGAATTAAATCTTTCAACAATATTTAGGATAATTTTACGTTCATTGTCGATATAAATTATTATGATTATTTTATTTTGTAACATGAAGAATTGTGTTATGTAATTAACTCTTTAAATTACAGTAAGGAGAAAGATATCTCAGTAATAAAGAAAAAAAAATACAAAATTAAACTTGTATTATCAATAACTGTAATCTGTATCATGGTCTTTTAAATTACAGAAAATACAAAAAATCTAAATTACAAAAATACACAACACAAAATTATACATTAAACTTGCCATACAAATACAGTCAAATACAAATAACAAAACAATTTAGACAACATTACAGCAACATTGATACAGTTTACAGTTGAAATTACAATAACAATGATACAAATGACTCCTGAAATTGCATAGTTAATTGATTTGAAGGTTCCGGTTTCGCACTTAAGTAACTCTCAAACAACCTACACTCAAGGTAATGACATTCAACAATCACTGTAAAAGAGTTCTTGTTTACTAGGGTGTAAATGGTTTACTTGGGTGATGATTGATGTTTTTCTTGGCCAATTTACCGTTGAGTTATGTAGACATTATTTGAGAAAGGAGCTATTTATTGCTACTTATACTGAGCTATTTGCTGCTGACATATACTTAACTGTTTAGTGCTACTTATAGTTAACTGTTTACTGTTACTTATACTGAGATATTTACTGCGACTTATATTTAGTTATTTACTGCTATTTATACTTAACTGTTTACTGCTACTTATACTTTGCTATTTACCGCTACTTATACTTTTTTATTTACTTTTACTTTGCTAATTACTACTACCTCTACTGAGCTATTTAGTGTTACTTATACTTTACTATTTGTTGCTACTTACGTGTGTACTTACGAAGCAGTTTAGTATTACTTATAAATACTTATTTAGTGCTACTTATGATAAGATAGATTACTTTTCTTAATTCTTAAATATTATTGTTTGGTGTCAACCTCTTGAGTACAGTGATTTAATTCATTACATCGTACTCAGGGGCTTAAAGACATCGTACTTAAGGGCTTAATTCACTATACATGTACTCAGAGGATTACAAACTTCGTACTCAAAGGCTTAGTTCATTATACAAAAACTCAGAGGATTAAAGACATCGTACTCGAGGCTTTAAGAGATATTACTCAAGCGGCTAACACAACGTACTCAAAGACTCAAAAAAACATAGTACAGTACACAATTTATAAACATATCGTACTCAAGATGGTTAACACAACTTACTCAAGAGGTTAAGGACCCAAGACACTTCACTATCTAATGTAAACAAGAGCGAAAAGATAACGAAGTCTTTCACTATTCCACTACGAAGACGTTTACCTATTCTCTCTCTTGTCACTTTCTCCTCGTGTCTTCCTCCCTTCACCTCTGTTCTATCCCCTACCGTTAATGAGGTTTGTTATGTTCCTCTATTCGTCCTACGTAAAGTAAAAGAGGAGAAGAGGGAAGAGAATGATAAATAAGGGGTATAAGAAGGAGTAGTGATAGATACATACATACATACATACATACATACATACATACATACATACATATATACATACATACATACATACATACATACATACATACATAGAGAGATAGATAACCTAACCAACCTAACCTTATCCAACACACAAAAACAAACACACACATACATACTCACAAACGAACACACACACACACACACACACACACACACACACACACACACACACACATTATATAAAACAGTTTTCCCAGGATTACCCAAACAGTCATTGTATTGATAATGAAACCTGAGAAATAGCCATCTCGTATTTAGCTTTTAACACAGAATAAAACATCCAGACATAAGCCAATACTGTACAGCGGAAGGCAGAGGCAATATGTATTCAGAATAGGATATTGTCTCACTGGGCAGGAGGAAGAGAATATATTGTATGCTTTTGTGTATATTTTCTGTATAGTTGGTATGTATGTATGTATGTATGTATGTATGTATGTATGTATGTATGTATATACTCAGATTTCAACAGTATACAGCAGTGTTGGTGTGGGGGGTTGGGGTGGGAGGGGGAGAGAGGGGGGGGGACGCCAACTGGGATACAAAAACATTACACAATATGGGTACAGTCTGGATCTGTAGAAATATTTAGACGTGCAAGAAATAACAGTATAGAAACATGAAGTGATTTTGGACCAAGTTTTTAGAATTAGAATTGGGATTTTATTTTATTTTATGATATTTTTTATGATTCTTAGTAAAAAAAAAATTGGGTTCCATTGACCCTCATTAAGCCATAATTTATACTAGTTGGCACTGTACTTGATTGTATTCACTCACCAACTGAAAAATGAGATATCTAAACACAGTTGGGTGGAACTTTAGGAATAGAAAGGTAAGTGATCAGTGTAGTAAACTTCTCAGCCACAGCACATTTTGATTCTAAACTAAAGTAACTATTAACAACTGATTCGCACTATTTTTGAAGGCAAGTTAATAGCCGCTAGTTAACAAAAATACTTGTAGATATTTTTTTTCTTCATATATAAACAATATTTTGCTTTATTTGTTCTTTATGGTTTAGTTTTATTTTGTTTCTTTTATAAATGGTAAAAATCTGTCTCGAATCACCTACCCATTTTTTTCGTGTCAGAATGATGCAGTTTATTTCTAACCCCCCCAGAGAAAAAGTTTTGAGAATGGTCCAGCGAGCTTTGCATTCTCGGAAAAATAAAAGTTTTTGTATTGCTTCAATTTGCTTCGAAGCTCCGGCAAAAATTCGGAATGGTTTGGTTGGATACGAACCCCCGGCTTCAGATTTTTTCTCGTCCAATAGGTATATACCAATGTTTTTATATATGTGTGAGTGAGAGATATAGGTATATGCTGTATATATCATCCCAAACAGGTGGTATATATGATCTAATATACATACTATACACAGTTCAACACGCCGATAATGTATGACCACTCAACCTTCCCTCCCCAAGATCATTTGTTGTACCTGTGGCCTTGTGTATATTCAATAACTCATTAAATTCATACATTCACATTTGGTCATTTCTATACATACGAGTACGCATTCACACTATACATACACTACTTATGAATGGTATAAATACAATCCTATGTACTCATAAACAATACACTCATACATAGGCATACATAGGCATACATAACAACAGCAAACATACATCGGTCATTCATAAACTCACAAACTATAAATTACGCCACAAACACACACACGCCACTCACAAACAGTACAAACAAACACAGACATACACTATACTCATGGACGATCTATAAATATACACGTTCAATTAATGGTATATCCGACTTCCCGCCAATCACTAAACTCTCCAACAAAAATTTATGGCGTCAGAGGATATATCTACCAATCAGAATAGTCCTCAAGACATAATATGACGTCAGAGACAATTCCCACCAATCAGAAGAGTTCCCTGCATATATTTTGACGTCAGAGAAAATTCCCATCAATCAGGAGAATCCCTCTCCCCCCAAAAAATGATGACGTCATGGATAATCCCCGTCAATAAAAAAAAATCTACATTCACCAACACACATAATGACGTGAGAGAGCACTCCGCCAATCACTAACTAACCTCGACAAAAATCATGACGTCAGAGATAATTCCCACCAATAAAAAGAGTCCATGCTCCCCAACACACATCTACCCTCAACAAACTGGTTCCCCCTCACTAATAACACACTATCGACCACTAACGAGGGATCTGTCGTCTGTACTTGAAACCATTTATTCAGGTAAAAGTTTCAGATAAGAAATTTCTTGATAAGAGTCTCCATCTATCTAGTTGAAGGTTCTTGAGGTGTGTAGGAGGAACTTGATATAACTAAAACAATATATAATTTCTATTTTCTTTTAAGGATTAACTATTAAGAACTATTATATATATAAGTATAAAGTTCACAACATTATATACGATACTTCTTGGCGCAGGGAGACGACACCTCGATGAAAAGATTAAACAATGATGATATTTCTCTCCCTCTCTCTCTCTCTCTCTCTCTCTCTCTCTCTCTCTCTCTCTCTCTCTCTCTCTCTCTCTCTCTCTCTCTCTCTCTCTCTCTCTTTCTTATGTATTGTTAAAACACTAAAATATAAACATTATATAACAAGATTTAACAAATATCATCTACGTAAATCGTAAATAGGTTATAACACTAAGATAAACCCTCGACAGGATTTTGTTATTGTTGTTATGGTATCAGGAGAGAACAGTAGTGGTGGCTTGAGGTCCATGAACGAACTGCCTGGAGAAGGAGGAAGAGGAGGAGGAGGTGAAGGAGGAGGAGGAGGAGGAGGAGGAGGACATAAAGAAGGAAGGGACGATAAGGAGGGGAGGAGGAGAGAGAGAAGGATGAGGAACCGTAGGTGGAGGAAGATGAGAATGAGGAGTACACGGAGGATGAGAAGGGGAAGGGGAAGGGGAGGAGGAGGAGGAGAAAGTGGAGGGGAGGAAGAAGAGGAAGAGGGGTGTGATGGGAGTGGATGATGAGAGGTGGGTGATGGGAGGTGGGTGATGGGAGGTGGGATGGGAGGTGGGTGATAGGGAGGTAGGTGATGGGAGGTGGGATGGGAGGTGGGTGATGGGTGGTGGGTGATGGGAGGTAGGTGATGGGAGGTGGGTGATGGGAGGTAGGTGATGGAGGTGGGTGATTGGAGGTGGGTGATGGTGGGTGGGTGATGGGAGGTGGGTGATGGGAGGTGATGGGAGGTGGGTGATGGGAGGTAGGGTGATGGTGATGGGAGGTGGTGATGGGAGGTGGGTGATGGTGGTGATGGAGGTGGGTGATGGGAGGTGGGTGATGGGAGGTGGGTGATGGGAGGTAGGTGATGGGAGGTGGGTGATAGCAGGTAGGTGATGGGAGGTGGGTTATGGGAGGTGGGTGATAGGAGGTAGGTGATGAGAGGTGGGTGATGGGAGGTGGGTGATGGGAGGTGGGTGAGCGTCGACAGCAACACACGAACCAATAATTGTGTCGACCACAAGACGTATAGTAGTATTGTCAGGCGTGACCACTTCCCAGGAGACGCGACTTGTCTTGCTGACGGGGAGATCATCCTACTGTAGGAAAGATTTGGAGTGATTATCATGTTCTAGGGGTAATTAGGAGTGATTATCGTGCTGTAGGAGGGATTAGGAGTGATTATCGCGTTGTGGGAGGGATTAGGAGTGATTATCGCGTTGTGGGAGGGATTAGGTGTGATTATCGTGCTGTAGGAGGGATTAGGAGTGATTATCGCGTTGTGGGAGGGATTAAGAGTGATTATCGCGTTGTGGGAGGGATTAGGAGAGATTATCGTGCTGTAGGAGGGATTAAGAGAGATTAATTGGGCAATGGAAGTGACATTCTATGGAAGGAGAAATTATCCTTCAGAAGAAAAGGTCATCCTGAAGAAGATTCACCATATCTTAAAAAGGAAGAACATGAGGACTCTCCTACAGGAAGGAAACAGGATGATTGCCACGCAGGAGAAGGCGTAAGCGGGTCACACTGTAGGACTGGGAAAGAAGAGAATAAAAACAAGAATATCCTACAAAACAAAAGGAATGATAAAGAGAAGAAATATCCTGCAGAAGTAACAGGAACAGAATGACTACTCTGTAGGAGGGACAGAGGAGGGAAGATGAATGTCCATCCTGTAGGAGGGGCAGAAGAAGGAAGAGAATCATTCCATAGTAGAAGGAAATGAAGGGAAGATAATGCCTCATCATTTGGCCTCTGCAAACCTCAACTGCTTTGGTGGGAAAACATGAAAGGTTATTATTCCCCGCCACATGCTGAGCGGTGGGATATATTAAAGGTCTCTGTTCGTCCGTCTGTCTGTCTCTCCACCCGTACTAGTTCACTGTCCCTGCAATAACTTAAATAAATATAATTAGATCTTAATTATATTACGTATACATGGATCTATAACTAAGACCAATAACAAGTTGGAATATCAGTAAATAACATTAATAAATGACTAAGTTACAGCCCCATAACACAACCCCATAACACAACCCCATAACACAACCCCACAACACAACCCCATAACACAACCCCATAACACAACCCCATAACCACAACCCCATACAACACAACCCCATAACACAACCCCATAACACAACCCCATAACACAACCCCATAACACACCCCACACAACCCCATATCAAACCCCATAACACAAACCCCATACACAACCCCATCCCATAACAACCCCTATAACACAACCCCATACACAACAACCCCATAACACAACACCCTATAACACAACCCCATAACACAACCTCAACTATAACACAAACCTCATAACACAACCCATATAACACCCTATAACCCCACATAACACAACCCACAACCCACAACACAACCCCATAACACAACCCCATAGCACAACCCCATAACACAACCCTATAACACAACCTATAACACAAACCCCACAACCCCCATAACACAACTAACCCACACAACACCACCCCATAACACACCCCATAAACAACCCATAACACAACCCCATAACAACCCAACACAACCCCTGAACATAACACAACCCCATAACACAACCATAGCACAACCCCATAACACAACCCCATAACACAACCTATAACACAACCCCATAACCCACTCAACACAACCCAACACAACTCATACCCCATACAACCTCCAACCCATAACACAACCCTATATAACACAACCCCATAACACACCCTATAACACAACCCCACAACACAACCCCATAACACAACCCCATAGCACAACTCCAACACAACCCCATAACACAACCCTATAACACAACCCCATAACACCCCATACAACCCCACAACACAACCCATAACACAACCCCATAACACAACCCATAAACAACCCCATAAACAACCCTATAACACAAACACAACACAACCCATAACACAACCCCATAGCACAACCCCCATAACACAAAACACCCAACACAACCCCATAACACAACCCCATAACACAACCCCATAACACAACCCTATACACACAACCCCATAACAACCCCATAGCACAACCCCATAACACAACCCCATAACACAACCCCATAACACAACCCCATAACACAACCCCATAACACCCCACAACACAACCCCATAACACAACCCCATAACACAACCCCATAACACAACCCCATAGCACAACCCCATAACACAACCCCACAACACAACCCTATAACACAAATCCCATAACACAACCCCATAACTCAACCCCCATAACACAACCCCATAGCACAACCCCCATAACACAACCCCATAACACAACCCTATAAACACAACCCTATAACAAACAACCCCATAACACAACCCCACATAACACAACCCCATTACACAACCCCATAACACAACCCCACAAACAACATACACAACCCCATAACACAACCCTCAACCCCATAACACAACCCCATAGCACAACCCCCATAACACAACCCCATAACACAACCCATAACACAAACCCCATAACACAACCCCATAACACAACCCCATAACACAACCCCATAACACAACCCCCATAACACAACCCCATAACTCAACCCCATAACACAACCCCATAGCACAACCCCATAACACAACCCCATAACACAACCCTCAACCCCATAACACAACCCCACAACACAACCCCATAACACAACCCCATAACACAACCCCATAATACAACCCATAACACACAACCCCATAACACAACCCCATAACCCCATAACAACCCCATAACACAGCCCCATAACACAACCCCATAACACAACCCCATAACACAACCCCACAACACAGCCCCACAACCCCCATAACACAACCCCACAACACAACCCCATAACACAACCCCACAACACAACCCCATAACACAACCCCATAACACAACCCTAAAACGATCCCTATACTGAGGTTGTACTGTGTGTAGTTCCTTGTGGCGCCATTGTAAACATTTGCAGGTGTTGTTATATAATACAGTAATACACCGTGTCACATACATTAGTTAGGTGTCGTCTTTGTGTTTTCTCGGTTATTACAGAGTTTTCATACATCGTTTGGATTTAATTTTTCATCTCTGTTTTATCTTCATTTGTATTTTTATTTCGTGTTTTTTTTGTGTTGTTTTATTATTTTTCTTTATGTTAGTAATTTGTTATTGTTATGTGAAATTACCTGGGTTTCTTGCTTCTTCTTCTTCTTCTTCTTCTTCTTCTTCTTCTTCTTCTTCTTCTTCTTCTTCACATTCCTCTTCATTTTCTTTCGTTTTTCTTTTTATTTTCGTCTTCTTCGTCTATCTTCATTTCCATTTAGTTTACATCACCAACACCACCACACGTAGGGTAACATCAGGTGTGAAGTACGGTAACACAGAGGAGGGAAGAGCCCACATCACCACCTGCCAGTCTATGTTGTTCCTGCCGCCGCGACGAAGAGGAACCCACGCAGCATTGCCATCTCCCCACCCTCAGCAAGACCCAATAAGTTCTCTCCCTATTCTACTTCTCCCACAAAGAGAACCTTCCTCCTCTAAAGCGAACCATCTCTCTTTTATCTCTAAGGGGGATTTATCTCTCTCTCTATTTCGTAGTTTTCATGTTTGTTGTGGGAGAACTCGATCAAGTGAGGTGGAGGGTTTCTTATTTTGGAGAGGGAGAGATCTGGAGGTTGGCGGATTATGGTGTCTGGCCTCGCGCTGACAACCCTGCAAAACATGTGATTTGCCCGACGATCGTTCCTCTGACCCGAACAATCAGCTGTAATGTCTAGTGAGTATGTCATTGTCGGCCCCCCAGCGAGGCTTTCTTAAACTAGTTATGACCCTCTTCCTGTTTTAATGCCGGCGATACCTTACCATGTCAGCAGCTTATTATTGGTTAAAAATTGCCGCCATGCTTTACCTGATGGACCGACCGACAAACACTTTCGCCTCGATGCTCATGTATGGCGGTGGTGAGGGGTTTCACTTAACGCATCCACCCCCTCCCTCCCCCTCCCTTCGCTATTACGAAATTTCGCTATAAGATCAGGGTCCGTTTTGTGTAGTTTTCATATTAGTAGTTTTTTATTTATTTATTTATTCTGAATCTTTTTTAGGTGATTTTTTTCCTTAGATATTTGTTAAGATCATCCTTCAATAATTTTTCACAGATGGGTTTAATATCAAGATCTATTTCTTCTATCGTCTGTATCGTGAGGCCAACAATCTATGAGGAAAGGTTCAGCTATGAGTAGGTCTTGACGCCACGTACCACCAAGACTAATTTATCTTTGACACACACGTAAATTAAAACCACCTTGTTATACTGTTATTAATTATCTACCTGTGTGTCCCCCCCACCACCACCACTATGACGATCACCCAAGCCAGTCTCCCTCACCTCACCTCCTCCCTCCTCTTCCCTGACACACACACACACACACACACACACACACACACACACACACACACATACACACACACACACACACACACACACACACACACACACACACACACACACACACACACACACACATACACACACATACACACACACACACGCCTATATTAACACTCCTTCTCTTGTTCTTTTGATATGATGTCTCTTCATAGTAAGGCAAAAGCGTTAAGATGAAGACCTGATAAGAGAGGAAGTTGATGGTAGTGGTGTAGAAGGCGGTGATGGTGGTGGCAGCTGGAGTTAATATCTCCAGCATGGATCTTAACACGGGGGTCGCCTTAGGTTTATAAGTGTGGTATTGTGTAGTAAACCGCAGGTGTACAGGAGGTCGGTCGTCACATAGCTAATTCACGAGCTAATGGTCCTTAGTGAGTGGCGTGGTGGATGGCAACAGGCTCTCTCTCTCTCTCTCTCTCTCTCTCTCTCTCTCTCTCTCTCTCTCTCTCTCTCTCTCTCTCTCTCACACACACACACACGTACACACACACATATATATACACTGAGACGCATACTGAATCCTCTCTCCCACACACCCCACCACTACCCTCCTCCCCACACCACACACCACACTACCTTCTCCCCACACACCCCCACCACCCCTCCTCTCACACACCTACCCCACCCTTCTCCCCACCACCCCACTACCTTCTCCCCACCACACCACACTACCTTCTTCCCACCACCCCTACCTTCTCCCCACACCACTCCCACACTACCTTCTCCCCACACCACCCCCACACCACACCCACACTACCGTCTCCCCACACACCACCCCCACACTACCGTCTCCCCACACACCCAGCCGTTAAATAGAACTCGGTAATGGCCTCTGATAAACACCACTATGACAGTCTTCCACCAACTATCAATCCACCAAACTCGTTCTCAGGAGCCGCAGCGAGAACCACTTATTGGGTTTCCGGTTTTTGTGGTGATATATTTGGGCGGTGAGGTATATATATTGTCTGTCTCTCTGTCTGTCTGTTTGTCTCTCTCTCTCTCTCTCTCTCTCTCTCTCTCTCTCTCTCTCTCTCTCTCTCTCTCTCTCTCTGTGTATTCTTTTAGGTGTCTTTTGCCATTAGTTAGGTTAGGTTAGGTTACGTTAGGTTAGGTTAGGTTAGGTTACGTTAGGTTAGGTTAGGTTAGGTTAGGTTAGGTTAGAGGTGTTAATCTTAAGACGAAATAATTTTAGCGCCAATCTAGAGGCGATAATTTTTCATTTCTCCTTTATATAATATTCGTCACTTGATTCTTGGTTGATATTTATTCTGTCGTCCACTACCCGAGGGATTAATATATATATGTAATTTTATGGTCCCGCCAGGTATTACAGATAGGTATTCCCACCAGGTATTCCCACCAGGTATTCCCACCAGGTATCACAAGCAGGTATCACAGGCACATAAATTTCATACCAAGGTTGTGTTATTAATTAGACATAATCAGCTAACACATCAAGGAGAATCAATTAGATACGCAACTCAAATTTTCCCAACTTTATGACGGGCTAAAAGTGAAAATTTCGGGGGGCGGGAGGGAGGGGTGAGGCAGGTGGGGGAGGGGTGAGGTGAGGGAGGAGGGGGAGGGGTGAGGCAGGTGGGGGAGGGGTGAAGGGGAGGGGTTGGTTGGTGGGGGTGTGGTTGGTGGACCTTCTTTTAAAACCCTTCAATTAATAGTTCCTATTAAAATATTACAGCGAGGGATCATAACTCCCCTTGAATTACATATCTGGAGCTTAACAACGCCAATCACCCAACAACCTCGTTAAGTCTCCTCATAAACAACCTTCTCGGTCACTCCTAATTCGCCCCCTTTGAGCTCGTTACCTCAATTTCTTAACAAGCAGCTGAGTTATGGGTAGTTTATCACAACGTCCTGGTGAATAGTTAAGGTCCGCTGTAACTTGATGAACATAAGTGCCCTTTTGCCTCCCCTGTAACCTGAGAGACGATTATTTTGACTCTGATAATTACCTGTGGTGGAGTAATAATTGAATAATTTGAGTGGCTGAGGGATGTGTCAGGTGGTGGTAAGGGAGGTGTAAGGTGGTGGTAAGGGAGGTGTAAGGTGGTGGTGAGGGAGGTGTAAGGTGATGGTGAGGGAGGTGTCAGGTGGTGGTGAGGAGGTGTCAATGGTGGTGTCAGGTGGTGGTGAGGGAGGTGTCAGGTGGTGGTGTCAGGTGGTGGTGAGGAGGTGTCAGGTGTGTGAGGAGGTGTCAGGTGGTGTTGAGGGAGGTGTCAGGTGGTGGTGAGGGAGGTGTGGTGTGAGGGAGGTGTCAGGTGGTGGTGAGGGAGGTGTCAGGTGGTGGTGAGGAGGTGTCAGGTGGTGGTGAGGAAGGTGTCAGGTGGTGGTGAGGTGTCAGGTGGTGGTGAGGGAGGTGTCAGGTGGTGGTGAGGAGGTGTCAGGTGGTGGTGAGGAAGGTGTCAGGTGGTGGTGAGGAAGGTGTCAGGTGGTGTTGAGGGAGGTGTCAGGTGGTGTTGAGGTAGGTGTCAGGTGGTGGTGAGGGAGGTGTCAGGTGGTGGTGAGGGAGGTGTCAGGTGTTGCTAAGACTCACATTAATCTAATTAACATACGCGTCTTTACTAAATTAGTATTATTAATATTTCTTTTATATTTTAAGTATATCGTAAATGAAGCGACGTGAAATTTTTTTTATCAAACAGAGTTTAATATACAGTGTGTGTGCGTGTGTGTGTGTGTGTGTGTGTGTGTGTGTGTGTGTGTGATATTTAACGATAGTCATATTATTGTTATTTTTATTATTATTTTTAGTAGTAGTAGTAGTAGTAGTAGTAGTAGTAGTAGTAGTAGTAGTAGTAGTAGTAGTAGTAGTAGTAGTATTCAAACAGCAATCATTCCTCACTAAACCTCTCACTTTTTTACACCTTTTATTTTACCTCAGCAACATTGAAGAGGTGTACCCCAACACACACACACACACACACACACACACACACACCACTAAAGCACCATCATCTAACTAAGCCCTTTTGTGGAGCCATAAAATGTATAAGGCTTTAACGAAGAGAATAATATTGCAGTGTCTAATAGGAACACGCGTTTAATACCTGTTGTTCACACTGGACCAATCAGCTGTTAACAGATCACCAACTGTTAACTACCATTTTCTCTCGGTGAATCATATACTATTAGCAATGTCCCTCTCCTCCTCCTCCTCCTCCTCTTCCTCCTCCTCCTTCTCTTCCTCCTCCTCCTCTTCTTCCTCTATTCTTCCTACATCACCTTCGTCTCTTCCTCCGCTTCCTCATCCTCCTCTTCCTCCGCCTCGTTCTCCTCCTTCTTCCTCCCCCCCCCCTCCATTTCTTCCTCCTTCCTCCTCTTCCTCCACATCTTCCTTCTCCCCTCCTCCTCCTCCTCCTCCTCCTCCTCCTCCTCCCATTACCTCATCGATTGATTTGCCAAAACTAACCTTCAATTGACAACAATAAATGTCCTCTTAACCTCCAGCTGCCCGAGGCCAAGTGTGGGCTGGAGTGCGAGGTTGTAGGATAAATAGAAGCAATATCCGACCCTCATTTGTCTTGAGTGAGAGGGGGAGGGGAGGAGAGAGGAGGGGAGGTAGGAGTGGGGGAGAAGGTACGGAGGGGAGGGGGAGAGAGAAACAAGGAGTATCTAGAGTCATTATAGATTCAAATACTCTTTGGGATTATGTAAATAGATATGTTTATTTATCTGTTGAGTATATTTATCTATTTATCTGCATTGTTATTTATGAATTTATACATTATGATAAAGGCATTACAGTTGAAGTCATTACAAAACTCTCCTCACCTCCATACTGTACTACACTACAGTACACCTCTTCTTACGTGTGCAGGTAGGACAGTGTACGTTCATGACAATAATTATATAGAACTTAACAACAAACAACCAATTTCATAGTTACCTTGACGTCACCTGGGCAGTCTAGCGCCACAAGACACGACAAGGGTGGTCGCCTTGTACCAAACTGAAGAAGAAGAAGAAGAAGAAGAATGTATGATATCCCACCAGAGTGTTACACTTTTAAATACGCACAAGATCCTTAAATAAATAAGTTTCTCTCAAAAGCAAAACAAGATAAATAAGAGGACTGTTTACGTGGAGGTGTGAGAGTCATTGTTACACGTTCGTCGTCCTCACCTGAGCGAATTAGAGAAACTCAGGTGAATTGACTTCCTTTGCCGAGGGAAAAGTCGCGTCACACAAACCTCCCTGCACTTACGGACGACTCTGTAACCTGGTATGTGTGGGGGTCTAGACGTCGCCTTATTGCTGCCCTCGCACGATGCAGCTGTAAATATGATGTTACTCCCTTTGTGCCACAGTTATAACCCACACCGCATGGGGACGACGCTTTCACGGTGTGTTGTGTGTGTGTGTGTGTGTGGTGTGTGTGTGTGTGTGTGTGTGTGTGTGCCCCCTGGGGGAAGAGGCCATGCAGTGCTCGTTGCGAAATCGCCTACAGTGTTCCGTGGTCGACTTTTCTATTTTTTTTTTAAGGACCTGAGTTGAAGAATGAGTCTCCTTTATTGTTTGAGCTTATGGTGTCACAAGGCAGGTAGTTACTTCACCTCTCCTTTTTCCTCCTCTTCGTTGTGACCTCCCCCCCCCCTTGCTGGGCTAATTATCCCATAACAACGAGCTTGTTTCATCTACACTTCCTGTTTCCATATCTTTGCTTCGCTAAGTCAAACCACAACAAAACCAATCCCACCTTAAATCCTGCTCACGTAAAATATAAAACACCCGAACATAACACTATGGCGATCTTCAGGTTAAAGAATTACACCTACATATCAAAACCACATTCATGTTCAGACTACAGGAGGAAACCATTTATATTTACGAACATTTTTTTGACCTTCCTCTTTTCATAAGTTCTTTTTACATCTCATTCCTACTCAAGTTTATAATTATCCTCAGTGTTAATTATTTCTCGTTGTTTATGAGTGAGGTAGGTTGAGAACACCTCGCTAATGGCTAAATAATAGAAGATAATATTTTCCTGGGAAGAGTTCAGCTCCCAGGATGACGGTCCCACAGCCAGCCACCACGCCTGATTTATGACACCTAGTTTGTGCCAAGGTTCACATATGCTGGCTCCTCTTACCACCCCTGCCACCCTCAACTTCCTCCTCCTCCTCCTCCTCCTTCTCCTCCTCCTCCTCCTCCTCCTCCTTCTCTTCCAGTTCTCCTCTTCCAGTCCTCCAGCATCCCCGTCTCTTTCTCCTCCTTCTCCTTCACTTCTTCCTCCTCCTCCTTTACTTCTCCCTCCCCCCGTTCCTCCTCCTCCTCCTCCCCTCCTCCTTCACCCTCACTTCTTCCACCTCCTTCCCTCTTCCTCTCCCCCCCACCCCCCTCCTAATCCTCCTCCTCCACCACCCCCACTTCCCCCTTCTCTCCCCCACCACTACCTCCTCCTCCCCCCTCGTGTGACGCGCCAGGAGTACGGTACCTCATACGCTGCAGGAGCTTCTTCACCGACTGCAGTGTGACGCCGTAGGTAGGTTGTCGTCACGTTACGTCACATGGAGGCCAGCGAGATATAACCAGTTGGAATGTTTTGCTACCGATGCTCTTTTGTTTTCTGTTCATGAATAATAGATCACATTTCCTTGGTATAATATGTCCAAATTATATACTTTCATTATAACTGTCGATCTAACTATTTCTCCTACTTTTCAAAAATGCGATACCTGAAATTAATTAGATATACCTGTAGATGATATATACTCAGGTGTATGACTCAGGTAAACACTATATACCTGTGCCTTGAAGGTGTTAAATATTAGTCTCAATTAGTTATTAAAAGAGAATAATTAGAGCGATATTATAATTGATTAATGCTTTTTTAATTAGTGTTATATTGAGGTTACGTCGTTAGGGTAATTTAAGGCTCGATTTACATAAGTTTAACAAGGGAATTTAGCCTTTGTTGTCACACCTCCTTATAACGGGCTTCTCCCTCCATATAATAACTTAGATTAGGGTTTAACATCAACTGGACCCTCGATATAACGAACTTTCATCTCTACAGTATATAGTTCATTAATTAGGGGTTTCACTGTAATTATATATACTTCTTGTTGCATCATTTCCCTAAAGATATATTAATTAAGATATAGAAAGATTTTATATAGAAACTCCTTTGGTTGATTAGTACGGGAATGAGGAAATTAGCTATCTATCTATCTATCTATCTATCTATCTATCTATCTATCTATCTGTCTGTCTGTCTGTCTGTCTGTCTGTATGTCTGTCTGTCTGTCTGTCTGGTAGCCTGGATTCGTTACCCCCCAAATTCCTGTACTTATTATGACCACACGTGGTATTTGAGCAGTTGGGGTTCGGTGGCCGAGTGAATACAGTACTCGGCCCCATTCAGCTGTTTGTCGATGAAGGTGTCGAGTTCATTATCGAACAACTGTCACCCGTGTGTGGTTGGGGTTTTTTGGTAGGTATGGTAGTATTGTGGTAGAGAGATGTGGTAGTGTGGTAGAGATGTGTGGTAGTGTGGTAGAAATGTGTGGTAGTGTGGTAGAGAGATGTGGTAGTGTGGTAGAGGTATACTCAAGTGTGACGGTCCATCCGTCTCATAACTACTGCTTTAGGTAAGTGGTTTGTGGTCATCGTTGTGGTAGGTAAGTGCATGATGGTAATTCCCGAGTGTATGACGATATTTCAGCTGTTTTATTTATTATCGTTCAATGTTTGTTTGTTTTTTTATTTTTATTTGTGTGTTTTTGTGTATATTTTTTGTTGTGGGTTTTCAAGAGAGATAACTTGGGGGTTTTTAATGGCTAGAAATAACTCTTTTTGTGATCATGAAAGATAATGTTAATTTTTTGTTTACTAGTGAGAGACAATAAGTGGAGAGGAAGGTAAGAAGACGGTGTGTGTGGGGAGGTGAGAATATGTGTCCCATTAAAGGCGATTCTCTCTTATATATTAGGAGTTTACTGTATATAAATTCTCAATGGTGGACGTTCAAATTAAAGAAAAATTTGCTTCATTTCGCGCCAAGCCAACAGCGACAGCTCGGCTCTCTAGAGGGGTTTGACAGCAGGAACTAAACCAACACGCGATGCTGTCAGGTTCCGACAAAACACACAAAAAAAAATCGCGGAAAAAAAATACCACAATGGAGTTTTGTGGCTGACCGGAAGGCAATTTACTTCCCGACTGTACTACCATGTTGCCTATAATCCTTCAACAAACCTCTAAGATCTTTGAAACTGTTTTAAATGATGATTACATACACGAAACACCTAAGGAATAAACCTCCTGCGCATCTCGATAGGTTTTTGTTTAAGGTTTTGTTGTCATTGAGGTCACGTTATGGAGTTTTTTTTTAAGAAGTTTGAGTGTAACTTCGTCTCCTTGTTCTCAGGGTCGACCAGCAGTGAAAACCAGAAGGCCCTTTGCGTGTTCCCTTTCTATTGAGCGTTAAGTTAAGGGAGAATAAGGGTCATTATCCCTTGGAGTTGGTTCATTAGTTCATGTCAACTCGACTAAAAGAAAGCAGGAGGGAGGTTTGAGAATGGCATAATAAGATAGTTAGCAACAGCGTCTGACACTGACTCGTTCTCGTAAAAGTTTGTGACGAATCCGGAGCAAGTCATTAACCCCGAACATGGCCGGATTCTTATAGTTAATTTAATTATTTACCCCAAAAGAAATAAAATCGTGTCAATTTTCAATATGCAGATAACTCATCTTGATTTATTTACTAATCACTTAATAATTTTATAATGAGAAATATGATGGATGGTAATGTTATAATGAGGTATTGCTCTTGTGTTTTAAAGAAGGTTGATAACATTTATGTCTCTCTAATATAATACAAATCATTCACAAGTCGTGGTAAAACACATATAAATGAACTATATAATATTAAGAACACTTACCATAAGAGTTTCATTGTAGCTCTATTAACATACATTGATAATTATTAACACAAAAAAATCAGTCATTGTACAATCTGTAATATTATTAGAAATTCAATGGACTTTTATTACAATACATTTCAAAATATTATGAACTTTACCAACTACATAAAAAGAGTCATCATGTAACCTGCAGTTTCACTTGAGTATTACAAAGGTTACAGTGCAGTACACTCGTGGTTATCAACAGTAGTTCTAGATCATAATCTCAAGTGAGGTCAATTTTAGACAAGAAGATGAAGGTTCCTTGTGTCATCTGCAATATCATTAACGTTTCATTATGGTCGTGTTGCAGGGGAAGGTCTGGCTATTGACGGGGTTGCAATGGTTACGACTGATGTTACTAGTATACTGTTACAATGGTCGGGGTTGATGTTATATGTACTACCTCTTCCTCCCCCTTACACCTCCCTACCACCAGTCATTCCTTCACCTTACACCATCCACCTCCCTGTCTCTCTTAATTGTCATTGTTATTGTACAAGTGTAATTATTAACCTTGTTTCTGGCTCAAAGACCTTCGTTGGTGAAGCTAAGTTAGGTTAGGTTAGGTTAGATTACGTTAGGTTAGGTTAGGTTAGGTTAGGTTTGGTTAGGTTAGGTTAGAACATTTTTTATACCCTCCAGATTGCGTTGTTGCTCTTGGGAAAAATACACGACGCAAAATTTCACTTTCTGGTTATTTTTCTGCGCCTACAATGTGTTGTGGTCGTTTTTTGGGCTCAGTGAGGGAAGTCGTTGTTTGAGTTTAGCACACACACACACACACACACACACACACAGACACACACACACACACACACACACACACACACACACACACACACACACTCTACACACACACACACATCACACACAGTATATTTCTCAAGGATCAAAACTGCAGAGAAAGACGTAGGACGAGAAAATGATAGAGTTTGGCAACACCTTATGGGTAACTAGGGCGGCCACTACCTACAGTCACGAAACAGCAGCAAAAAATATGCAAAATTTAACAGTAAGGAGATGGAGAGGATGTTGGGGTGGTGGAGGGGGTGTATGGGGTGGTGGAGAGGTGGGGGTGGAGGGTGTGTGGGTGGTGGAGGGTGTGGGGGTAGTGGAGGGGTGTGGGGGTGGTGGAGGGGATGTGGGGTGGTGGAGAGGGGTGTATGGGGTGGTGGAGGGGTGTGGGGGGGAGTAGGGGGTGGAGGGGTGTGGGGGTGGTGGAGGGGTGTGGGGGTGGTGGAGGGGGGTGGGGGTGGTGGAGGGTGTGTAGGGAGGGGGTAGTGGAAGAGCTGTGGGGGGTAAGATGGTGGAGGAAGGGGTGTGGTGTATGTAGGAGGGGTGTATGTATGTGTTTATACATTATTTGTGTGTATGTATGCGTCAATGCATTTGTGAGTTGTAATATAAGTCATATTCAGGATTACACACACACACACACACACACACACACACACACACACACACACACACACACACACACACACACACACACACACACACACACACACACACACACACACAATGTAGATCATCTGGGGCAGAGTTCCTTTACCAAACAGCCAGGCGGAAGTGATGAAAATGAGTGCAGCGGTGACACACACACACACACACACACACACACACACACTAACGGGGCCACAGGTGACAATTGCTGCGGTGACGGCCAGGCGTATACGCAACACTGCTGGAGTATACGCCGAACCTCATATACGTTCTATGGTTGTACTATACGTTAAGTGGGGTTGTTATTCGTTATACAGATATAGGCTATGACCTATGACCACTGCGATGCCATGGTGACATAGATAATAATAACAACAATAATAAAATTTAACCAGAAACTATAAAATAAACAAATATCTTGACGCCTCCTTAAAATAACATTACACACACACACACACACACACACACACACACACACACAAACACACACACATAGTAGTACAAAAACTTCCATTACCATTATAATAACAGCATAATAAGTGTGGCAATAAACTGCTTAACTATCACGTATACAAACATTATAATCGTTACATCAAAATAAATTAGTGTTTAGTGAACGTAGGTGATTATAACAACTGCAGCCGTGATGATGATGAACGTAATTACTCGTATAATAAACCAATAAGAACTAGGTGTCATAGAGAGATGAGCGCTGATTGGATAGATGCTTGTGATGTCATAGGTTGGTGTCAGATACGTGATGGTTTCTTTAGATGTTGATGTCGTCATGATTTTTTGTCGGCTTAATGGACGTTTATTGGTTAGATGCTTATGACGTCATGATTTGGACTTAGACGTACAGTGGTTGGTTCGATTCTTATGATGTCATGATTTGGAGTTGGTTAGACGTACACTGATTGGTTCGATACTTGTAGCGTTGGTTAGACGTCATCATTATCATCATCAACATCATCATCATTATCATCGAGGGCAATAATAATGACAACAGTACTGTTACTGTTAACAGAAACACTGTTGGCTCATCCACAATTCTCAGTAGTTAGGCAATCACCAATAGCAGGAAGACCACTACTACCACTATTATCTACCACCACTTACTCATTTGCCGGTGACATAAATGGTTTGTGTATCACCCAGCTAATAATACTATCACCGCCACCACAACCACCATCACTAGCACTATCACCACCACAACCACCAACACTATCCCCCCACCAACACTACCACTATCACCACCAACACTACCACTATCACAACCACCATAATCATCACAACCACCAACACTACCACTATCACCACCAACACTACCACTATCACAACCACCATAATCATCACAACCACCAACACTATCACTCCCACCATGACCACCACCTCCACCAACATTCCCACTATCATCTACTAACCCTTCAGTATCAACGTCCTTACCACCACCACAACACTGACATCAATAGTGGTGTGGAGGTGGTAGACGTGGTGGTAGTGGTGGTGATGATGGAGAGGTGTGGTGGTAGTGGTAGAGGTGTAGTGGTGATGGTGGTAGAGGTGTGGTGGTAGTGGTAGAGGTGTAGTGGTGATGATGGTGGTAGAGGTGTGGTGGTGATGGTGGTAGAGGTGTGGTGGTGATGGTGGTGGTAGAGGTGTAGTGGTGCTGGTGATAGTGGTGGTAGAGGTGTAGTGGTGATGATGGTGGTAGAGGTATGGTGGTAGATGTGTGGTAGAGGTGTGGTGGTAGTGGTGACAGAGAAGAGGCGTGTACCACAACAGGGTATATGTTTGGGTGTAGTGTGGTTATGTGTCGCGGTGTCGTGGGCGTGGGATCCGCTACACCTGCAACTTCCTGTGTGTGGGGGGGGAGGGAAGGTGAGGTGTGGGAGAGTGTTGGAGGAGGAAGAGGAGAGGAGGGGGAGGGTAGGTGTAGAGGAGTGTTGGGGAGAAGAGGAGGAGAGGGGAGGGGAAAGGAAGGGCTTTTACACTTACACCATACACTTGGAATAGAAGAGTTTTAGTATACTGGATGACAAGGATATTGACTTACAAAAATAAAGTGTATTAAGGTGTAGCTGTATGAATGGGGTGTATATGGGTGTATTTTGTATCTTAAGGAAATTTGTTCTTCATTAGGCTTGTATTACCACGATTGGCACCTGTTAATGACACCTGCTCACCAAGATTGACACAAGGTACTTCAGATAACTAACAAGAACAGGTATATTGATTAATACTATGCTGATAATAATACTAAATGTGATATTATAATTAAGATAACAACGATAAGAAGAGGAAGAAAATGTACACACTGTATGTTTAAAATTTCATATGTAATTATGGAATACCTGTAATAATATCATAATTATTATACATAAGTTATATTACATCTAGAATTATAATGTTTATGATTTATCAAAGTTTGAATTTACATTGATATTTTATTTATTTTTTAATGTCTCAAAGTGGTCAAAGGTAACACATTATAGGTTAACGTTAACATAATGATAATCAAAGTTAATACAGTATAGGTTAAAGTTAACACAATTTAGGTCAAAGGTTTAGAGGGAGTGTCACCCCCCCCCTCACCAGGTAAAACACTGTAAATTACACCTTGATAATGATATAACCATAACCACTAATTTACACCTCAACGCTAACTCTCTCCCGTAAACATGTCATAAATTTTTTGGGGGGGTAACTAAATTTATGTAATTCGTGTTTTCACCTCAACGGTAAATCTGACTCCCTCGTAAATAATTTTTTTTTTTTACAATATATCTTTTGTTTGGTATAAATATCAGTATTAAGAGGATTTGTAAATGCGTTTCTTTTTTTTTTACAATGTTTCGTTGTTTTGAATGTAAATCAACAGTTAGACCCCGTTTGTAAAATTTCTTTTTTTACAGCTTTCTTTGTTTTTTTTTTTACGTCTATAACAAAAGTCTTTCGTAAATGTGTTTTTTTACAAACTTTTTTCTTTATTTATTTACACCAGTACTGTGACTCCCTCGTAAATGCGTCGTTTTTATGGGGTTTTTTTATATTTACGTGAACTCCAAAATTCTTCCCTTGCAAACATGTTTTTTCATCTTTCACAAACTTTAATCTTGACTTAAAAAACGTAAAAATTAAATACAGAATAGATTAATTAAACGAAGACATACATATGACTATTATCCCCAACCCATGATCTTATCCTCAACCCATGATCTTATCCTCAACCCATGACTTCATACTAATCCCATGTTTTTTTATCCTAGTCCCATGATTTTATCCTCAACTCATGAACTTGACCTCAACCCATGACTTTGACCTTAATCCATGAATTTGACCTTAACTCATCACTTTGACCTCAACCCATGACCTTGACCTCAACCCATGACTTTGACCTTAACCCATGACTTTGACCTTAACCCATGAACTTGACAGTAACCTACAACATTCACCTCAACCCATGACCTTGACGTCGACCCATGACTTTGACCTCAACCCATGACTTTGACCTTAACCCATGACCTTGACCTTAATCCAAGACCTTGACCTGAATCCTGACATGTATAACAGAAATCACACACACACACACACACACACACACACACACACACACACCTCGTAAGCAAAGAAATAATCACACCTTCCTTTCAGCAGCTCGCCCGCAGACAGTGACTCAGCACTTCACCTCTAAGTATACTCACTTACAAGCTGAGGGAGACATGTACTTTATCACACTTATAAACTTACTTAATGACGCCCAGCAAGCAAGCAAGCATTCAAGCAGGCAGTCACCCGCTCACACACACACAAACACACGTACGTATATACACACACACACACACACACACACACACACACACACACACACACACACCCACACACACACACACATCACTTCCTCTCCATGATAAAGCGGAAGATGACTAGCTCGTTGATGTTGATTATACCTGACAGGTGTGATGGAGGTGAGGGGGACGAGAGAGGAATATACATAACATACATGGAATACACATAATATACATAACATGCACAGTATATACATAATAATATATATAACATACATTACATATACAAAAAGTATACATAATACATGATACACATACACAGAATATACATACAGATAATGCACATGTACAAAATATACATATACAGATATACATACACAGCATATACATTTATACAATATATATACCACTCTTACCTATTGATAGTGATTTATTTATAGTTACCCCTTCGTCTTCTCTCGTTTTCTTCAGTAACCTTCAATTTTTTAACTAGATAAGAGATAATTATTAATTGACTACTTAATTGACTCTACTTAATTGACTCTACTTAATTGACTCTACTTAATTGACTCTACTTAATTAACTCTACTTAATTGACTCTACTTAATTAACTCTACTTAATTGACTCTACTTAATTGACTCTACTTAATTGACTCTACTTAATTGACTCTACTTCACATCTACATTGACTTGAGACATTTCCACAGCTCTGAGTGTCTTTGTGCTAAGTTCCTCATCCAGGAGAAAAATTATCCTCTTAAATTGTATTAGTTTAATGTATGACCTAATTTAGAGTGCGTGGTTTAGAGGTCACAGGTGGGTGAAGTGTATAACATTAACATTGTGTATATTTGAGTGTATACCTGTGTGTTTTGTTAGTGCACCCACGTATGAGTTTGAACGTGTACTGTGTGTGTGTGTGTGTGTGTGTGTGTGTGTGTGTGTGTGTGTGTGTGTGTGTGTGTGTGTGTGTGTGTGTGTGTGTGTGTGTGGTGTGTGTGTGTGTGTGTGTGTGTGTGTGTGTGTGTGTGTGTGTGTGTGTGTGTGTGACCCAACTACTGTATCGTGGGGCCAGACGGCACGTAATCTCTGCTAATGAACAAAATAGATTTATTGTACCCAATGTGTGGTCTGCCGAGGTTATCCCTTCCTTGCCCACTACTGATGAATGCTCGCTGCTCTCTCCCTCCCTCCCCCTCCTTGACTTACTTCCCTCCCTCCCTTCCTCCCTCATTTCGTCCCTGCTTTCCTCCCTCTTCCATTCCCTTCTTTCTTCCTTCCTTCCTTCCTTTCTTCCTTCCTTCCTTCCTTCCATCGGTTCTTTCATCCACCCCACTCACTTTAGTTCATCTATACATTCTTTCATTCTTCCAAATCCCTCCAAATAAACGCACTTCCCTCTCGCTTCTTTCATATGTTCATCCCTCTGAGAACGTCTGCTTTCATACTTTGCCTGTAAACGTCTTCTATCAAACTGTTATTCTTCAGAGAGATGAAAGAAATCCTCACCATGTCCCTTACACACACACACACACACACACACACACACACACACACACACACACACACACACACACACACACACACACACACACACACACACACACACACACACACACATACATTAATTATAACTGAAAACGCATTAGTGTTTCTGGGAAATGGTCAGACAAGCGCTACCTTATCATGACCTGATCTGACACTCAAGGAAATCCAAACTGGCAACTGAGGCAGCTCTTTATCTGACACCTATACAAACTTAACAACATGGGAGAAAAATGGTTCTGATTGGATGAGCTTATTTTGACGGTCACGTTCATTGGTCCGTACCTGTGTTAAGTAACGGTATACGTATAGGTAAGAAAATTAATTATAATTATTACTGATAGCGAAGATAATATAAGAGTAGTAGAAGGTGAGAATTTTAGAGGTGTTTTTGTCATTCATTTATACAAGAGGATGGCGCGCGCACACACACACACACACACACACACACACATACACACACACACACACACACACACACACACACACATTCCTCCCTTGTAAATCTTCAGATATCGTAACTACTGAATATTTTTAGGTTTTTGCGATATTTTGAGTTGTTAGTCGCAGAGAGATGTTATTGTTTTGTTATGCATTACGTTGGTGCGTCTGAAGGGGTTGTTATGCGTCATGCTTAATTTAGAAGATTTGATTTGATGGTGTGTGCGTTTCTCATCACCTTGAAGGGCTGTTATGCGTTATGCGTGATGTAGATAGTGACAGTACATGCATCTGAACGAATGAGTCATAAACTAAACAATTGGCTTACCAGAACATGCGTCATAGAGTAATTAAAGATTTATGCGGTAAATAGTTAGATTGTTACACATGCGTTAATTATTATGCGTCATGAGTGAGGAAGTCAACTTAAAGCAATAAATAAACAAGATTCACAAAAGCTCGTAAGGTAAAATATCGAAAATGCATCTAAACTTACTCAATTACGCATTACGAATTCAAGATGGCGTATAAATTAGGTTGATACTGTAACAGGCTGGCTTATGTCTTCTTAAGGTACTAGTAAATAATTTATCTTACGGGGTTTTTTTTTTTTTTAGAATTTGGGATGAGACTCACTGTCTCTCTCTCTCTCTCTCTCTCTCTCTCTCTCTCTCTCTCTCTCTCTCTCTCTCTATCTCTCTCCTGATCACCCCAACAGCTGATTTAGTCAATATATCATCATTACAAAAAGACTTCAATATAAGAAATAATATATATTTTATAAGTTTTCCTCAAAAGTGAACAGGACCTGAATGTTAACTTTTTTACACAATAGACTGTTGATTGTTGTTTAAGCCACTGTCAAGGTCTATTGATAAATGAAGAATTTTTATTGATTTTTTTTATATAAATTTATATACACATCGTTATATATAAATTGATTTATTTAGAATGACGTGTTTTGTGTTTGTTAATGTTTACTCTTGTGTTTGTTTATGTTTACTCTTGTGTTTGTTTATGTTTACTCTTGTGTTTGTTTATGTTTACTCTTGTGTTTGTTTATGTTTACTTTTGTGTTTGTTTATGTTTACTTTTGTGTTTGTTTATGTTTACTTTTGTGTTTGTTTATGTTTACTCTTGTGTTTGTTTATGTTTACTCCTGTGTTTGTTTATGTTTACTCTTGTGTTTGTTTATGTTTACTCTTGTGTTTGTTTATGTTTACTCTTGTGTTTGTTTATGTTTACTCTAGTGTTTGTTTATGTTTACTCTTGTGTTTGTTTATGTTTACTCTTGTGTTTGTTTATGTTTACTTTTGTGTTTGTTTATGTTTACTCTTGTGTTTGTTTATGTTTACTCTTGTGTTTATTTATGTTTACTCTAGTGTTTGTTTATGTTTACTCTTGTGTTTGTTTATGTTTACTCTTGTGTTTGTTTATGTTTACTCTTGTGTTTGTTTATGTTTACTCTTGTGTTTGTTTCTGTTTACTCTTGTGTTTGTTTGTGTTTACCTTTTTATTTGTTATAATGGATTACGTTATAGTCATTTTGTTGTGAGGAATAGTTTTAATGTATGTGTGAGCTGTTTCTGTGGTGTTCTTGTCATTAGTGGTAATAGTGGTAGTAGTAGTAGTAGTAGTTGTTGTTGTGGTAGTAGTAGTAGTAGTAGTAGTAGTAGTATTATACTACGACAGAAAATAACTAACTATATATCATTAAGTATCATATCAATACCTGTCCCCTTCCCCAATCAAAATAAATTATCACAATACCTGACACCCACACCTGTAATCACCTCACCTTCTGTACCTGTGTTGCTCCGGGTCGTGTTGCGGCTGTAAAAGGATGGTAAGAATAGTGTAGAATAGATGGTCCATATTGCTTTCAACACCTTTCATTGTTTCTTCTCTTCTTCTTCTTCTTCTTCGTCTTCTTTATTTCAGATCTTCCTCCAGCTCCTCCTCTCTTATTTCATCGCCTTCTTCTCCTTCGTCTTCCTCTCTATTTAGTTTTTCGTTTATCATTTCCTCTCTTCCTCCTCCTCCATTATTTCCTCTTCTCTTCTCCTCCTTCACATTCTCCCTTAATCCGTCTGTCCACCTCATTTTTTACCTATTTTTTTCCCTCCAGGTGTGTGGTGGCTAAGGGGGTAAAACTCTCGCCTCCAGTTCTAAGGGTGGTTGGTTCGATCCCTTACCAACTCCAGTGGTTAAGTTTAGTGCCGGCCGCTTTGTCTCTTACAGGTAATTTTTCTTGTATATATATATTTTTTTTTGCATTTCTATTAAAATTGTAAAAAAAAAAAAGGGAATCCGCAAATAAACGAATATAAAATGTAGATTAAAAATAGATAAACAATGTAATGAAATGTGTGAAAGAAAGAAAGACAAAAAGAAAGAAAGAAAGAATTTCGATTTATTACCAAAACTAACACTGGTAAAGCAAGTAAGAGTTACCCTCATTGTTATTTTTATTACTGTAACAATTTCACTTCTATAAAAAGGTTAAATTACCCTAATATGTCCTTAATTAACCATAAACATCAAAGGTGGTTTTTAACTTCAGACAATATCCTTAGACTAAATTAAGACGCCGTTAATAAATTTCATCAGAGGCGATCATCATTATTTTTTTGGTTTAACCTTTAGTAATTCATCTGTGTTGTTATAATCTTAAATTAACATGTTACTATGAAGAAAAAATTAACTTAGCTATTTCTATTTTTGTGAGTACTGTTGTTAGTGGTGGTGGTAGTAGTGGTAGTTAGGAAGGGTAATTAAAGTTAGGTGGTGGTGGTGGCGGTGGTGGTGGTGGTGGCTGTGGTGGTAGTGGTGGTGGCGGTGACTGTGGTGGTGGTGGTGGTGGCGGCGGTGACTGTGGTGGTGGTAGTAGTGGTAGTGGTGGTGGCGGTGGCCTACTCATTCCATCCACCTATTCATAATTAGAAACCTTCACCTCTACTAATATTTTCAAACCTTCATTAAAACTAAAACACATTTATGTCAACAAAAACACCTAAAGGGAAAAAAAAATAAACAATAAATTCCCCTCGTGATTTATTTCCCTAACACCAATTTCATTCTATAAAACAACAGGAATTTTATATTATTACCTCATATTTTTAATCGACTAAATTTTATCATCCAGAGTACCTCATCGTTCAAGAGGTGTTACAATATATCAACATTAATTATACTCCTTTAATATAATCCATCCAGGTATACTTATATGAGTATAATCGTATGAGAGGCTTCCACATTATATATCCACACTATAATCCACCATTAAATTGATATATGAGGATAATATAGAAGATATAAGCGAAGATAAAAGAGTTGACCATTAATATAACCCTTACTGAAAAATGTTATCCAGTATATCCTCATTATATTCCGTCACTACCTTAATATATCATAAAATTACCAAGATATAGGAATTCAATATATCGTATGTTATCCCCCTTCCAAAAAAAAAAGGCCAAAATATTTAACATAATATACCCTTAACAACAAAAGACTGAACAACATTAAAAATATAACCATAATAAAAGATTAAAATATCCATCCACATAATATATCAACAAAAGAAAGATATTATATTGTCTTTTTTTTTCTCCATAAATCTCATCCTAAAAGAGACGATGACGAGACACAAGATCAAAAAATTATAAAAAAGTAAAAAAAAAGAAAAAAAAGGAACAGGTGAGGAATTTGTCGAGGCGCACCTGTAAACGGGTGTCGACATCTAATTATAGAGACGCTCGACGGGACCAATGTGTTATGATTCTGGCCCATAAACCAGGCGTCGTTGTGCAAGTCACCTAGGGTCATTATAGCGCTATGTGAGGTCTTGGGGGAGGGGTGGAGGAGGAGGGAGCGGTTGGGGGGGCAGGAGGGATAGTGTGGGGGGGAGAGGGGAGATGGGATGGGGGTATATAGAAGGGGAGTTAAGTTATCTTCTTCGTCTTTTCTTTCGATTCGAATTCGTGAAAAGTTTTGCTCCCAATTTTATTATTATTATTATTATTATTATTATTATTATTATTATTATTATTATTATTATTATTATTATTATTATTATTATTATTATTATTATTATTATTATTATTATTATTATTATTATTATTAATTATTATTATTATTATTATTATTATTATTATTATAAATCCCACATAATTGAATCCAAAAACAAAGTACAATAAAAAGCAATAATAATAAGAGAATTTACCTGTCGTCAAAAATCGTAGACGAAATATCACACACACACACACACACACACACACACACACACACACCATGAGAGGTTCGAACCCCCGCCCCAGTGTAATCAAGACTCTCACACACACGGAAAAACTCAAATTAATTTCAGAGTTTTTTTTCCACGTTTAGTGTAGAAAAAAGATTCCGGTGCCAGTTACAAGTTAGTTCTCCTTGGATATACCCCCTCTCACCCCTCTCACCCCTCTCCCCCACTCCCCTCCCTCTACTCTCCCCTGTGTTTCTACTCCACATTGTCTCTCCCTCTCTCCTTTATCCCCTCCTCTCCCTTCTGCCCCCCCCACAATGTCTCCCTCTCCTCTATTCTCTCTCACTTCCTCACACCTTTTCCCTCTCCCCATGTCCTTCCCCCTCCTCTATCCCCTCCCTGTGTTACCCCTCTCTCTCTCTCTCTCTCTCTCTCCTCTCTCTCTCCCTCTCTCTCCCCACCATTCTTCTCTCTCCTTTCTCTCTTCATCTTGCTCCTTTCCTCTTTCTTCTTCTCTTCTTGTTTTTCCTCTCCCCTTTCTCTTCCTCCTCCTCTTCCACCTTCTCCATTTCCTTCTTTACCTCTTCTCCCTTTCCTCCTTCTCTCTCTTCCTCCATTTGTTTCATATCCTTCTCCCTCCCTCACTCCCTCTCTCCCTCCCTCCCTCCTCCTCCTCCAACTTTTTTTCTTCTTTAACTGTGTTTGTTTTTTCTTGTCTTCATTGTTTTATTTTTTCTCTTCCTTCTCTTCTCGTCTTCTTTGTCTCTTTATGCCATTTTCTTCTCATATTACTATATTTCCTTCATTCTTTCCCCTTCTTTTCCCTCTCCTTCTCTACTTCCTCTTCTCCCATTTCCCTCTCCCTTTTCCTTCTCTCTTCCCCTCTCTCCCCTCCACATGTTCACCCTCTCTCCTCTCCCTCCCATGTCCATCCCTCCCTCTCCCTCCCTCTCCCTCTTCTTCCCCTCCCTCCTCCTCCTTTCCTCTCTCCTTATCTTCCTTTCCTCCTTCTCTCTCTACCTCTTCTTCTCCCCTTCTCCATCCCTCCCCTCCCTCTTTCTCTCCCTCCCCTACATCCCCCCCCTCCCCCCATTTATCGATGCTGTATCCTCAGGGAGATCTGCCAATCATCTTCATACACCTCAGTTAATTGAGAGGAAGTTTACGGGCAGGGGAGGAGAAAGAGAGGTTAGAGAGAGGGGAGAGGAAAAGTGTGGACAGAGGATAGTCACACACACACACACACACACACACAGACACACACACACACACACACACACACACACACACACACACATACACACTGTTATGTATATCCTTCACTACATGTATACAGATATGTAAGTATACACCTTTGCTGAAGGGTTTTTAGATGAATTTAATCTGTTAATTCTAAGTTATCGTCTTCTGTCTGTCCTGTCCTCTGTCTTCTGTCTGTGTCTCTGTCCTGTCTGTCTGTCTGTCTGTCTGTCTGTCTGTCTCTCTTTATTGTATTTTCTTATTTTTTTCCCGAATCGTTTTTCCTTAGGTCTTTACAGTAATTATTTTATCTTTTTTTTTAATCTGTTATATTGTTTTTCATATTAATGTGATATGCTGGTTTTAAACAATTGTTATGTACTTCTCTTCTTTTTTTCGTTTTTTGTCTGTCAGTATCATATCATCCTTAAATATCTATTCCTAGCCATCTTCTCCTCCTCCTCTTCCTCTCTTCCTCTTCCTCCTCTTCCTCTTCTTTCTTCTCGTCCACTTCCTCTTTCTTCTAGGCCTCCCCACCTCCTCCCTTACCTCCCTTCTCCTTCTCACCTCACCCCTTTTATCTCCCTCTTTCAACTCCTCCTCATCCCTCTTTTTCCTTCTCTTCTATTTTACTTTTTCTTACCCTCTTCCCCCCTCCCTCCACGGCCTCCTCCTTCTTCCCCTCTTCCTCCTTCCCACCTTCTCATTCTCACCATTCTCTCTACCCACCTTCTCTCCCTTTCCTATCTTACTCCTCCTCTTTTCCTCATCTTCTCTCCTCCTCCTCCTTCCACCTTCTCTCTCTCTCTCTCTCTCTCTCTCTCTCTCTCTCTCCCATCCCCACCACCACCTCCTCCTCCACCAGCCCTCTCCACCACCTCCTCCCCCTCCTATCACCACTAAGACCCGACCAGGTGGCCAATTAGGCCTAAGATGACTCAATTAAGCGTCTTTGTGACTCTTGTTAGGGTGTGAGGCCCAATGACTGGCGCCTCGTTCCACTACCCCAGGACCCCCCCCACAACAAAACGCTCATGTCTCACACCTACCCGGGACCCCACACAACAAAAACACGTAAATGGTGGGAAAATTGCGTTTGCTCGGCCGCCACCTCCCACCACCTCCCTCTTCTTCTTCTTCTTCTACTACTTGGAGGGAGGGAAGGAAGGAAGGAAGGAAGGTGAGGGAGGACCTGCCTACCTGCCTGCCTGCCTACCTACCTGCAGCACACCCACCTACCTGCCTGCCTGCACCTACCTACCTACCTACCTACCTACCTACCTACCTACCTACCTACCTACCTACTAACCTTTCTCTCTCTCCCCGAGGTAATACATATCCCTCTTTTTTTCTCTTTTCTTTCTCCGTCTCCCTTCTTTTCTCTCTCTCAATTTCTCATTATCTTTACTTATTGGTCTTTAATAATGGCGGTCTTTGTCTCGTGTACTCTTTGATATCTTAAAGGTCTTTTCATATGACCCGTTGCCTCTTGAAACTCCCCAGATGGCACTTGGGAGGTCTTTTTAATCACCTCTTAGTCTCCTCTTAATACTTAGTTTTCTATGTGTTATTTCTCTCTCTCTCTCTCTCTCTCTCTCTCTCTCTCTCTCTCTCTCTCTCTCTCTCCCTCCTCTTTCTTATTTTAAGGGAAGAGAAAAAGGGGTTACAGGAGGGTGAAAGATGTAAGCAGGGAAACGAGACAGGGGTGAAAAGAATGAAGAGAACAAAAGAAGAGGAGAGAGACAGACAGACAGACAGACAGACAGACAGACAGACAGACAGACAGACAGAAGACACAACATAACATAAAAGAAAACATCATTTGACATTATAATGGTAATTGGTGGGGACAAGAAAGTGATAAGGAACAAATCGAACCTTAATGGTCTGTTGTCCCGTGTTAATGGCGACTGTAAATGACCTTTATTGACTCAAAGAACCTTAACTAATCCGCCGGTGTTGAGGATGGCTTAGTTGATCATGATGGAGAAATTGAAAAAGGTTACTGGTTGAAGAGCGGGTTGAGTGGTGAGGAGGAGGGAGGAGGGAGGAGGAGGAGGTGGAGGGAGATGGAGGAGGTGGAGGAGGAGGTGGAGGAGATGGAGGAGGGTGGAGGAGGAGGAGGTGGAGGTGGGAGGGTAGGGGTGGAGGAGGGTGGAGGAGGAGGAGGTGGGAGGAGGGTGGAGATGGAGGAGGAGGAAAGTTGGATAGTTGAATGTTGAAGGTAATTGTTCTTGAGGAGGAGGAAGGAAGAAAGAGAAGGAAAGAGAATGAGAGAGAGAGAGAGGGGGAGGAGACGCAGAGACAGATAATGGGAGAGAAGCAAAATGAGACAGACAGACAGACAGACAGACATACCTGTATAAACACTATTAATACACACACCTTTCCCTTACCTTGTACAGCGTTAAGTCAACTATTTCCAACAGATCAACTTTGTAATCGACATTGAATAAGAAATAAACTAACCATGACTAGTAAAATGTTCATCCATATTTTCAGTAACAACTTTCAAGAATAATATTATTTTTTTTTTTTATATACTTAGACGATAGGAACGATAGGAAGAGATATTCATTGGGTGCGTGTTTCTCTGTCGTGCTTATGTGAACAAGATAAGTTAGTCATTTCTACTCACAGTCACACGATTCTACAACACGTTAAATCTACTCTTTCATCACCCCTAACCTTCACCCCCCCTCTACCCTCATCTTCACCCGCTCTACCTCATCTCCACCCCCTCTACCCTCATCTCCACCCCTCTACCCCTCACCTTCACCCCGCTCTACCCTCATCTCCACCTCTACCCTCCACCCTCAACCACCCCCTCCTTTCCTCCCACTCCCCCTACCACCTCCCCACCACCACTTTAACCTGGCAACATCTTGCTCTGTGTCTGAGGTCAATGACCTTATGTGACCTATTATTGTTGGTTAGGTTAGGTTAAGGTTAGGTTGGGATTAGGTAACTTAGTAAATTTATTTATTTTCCCAAGTTCGTCTTGTAATAGGATGACTTGTAGTTAAATTGTATATACAGTTTATTAACTTCCCCAATTTCCCTGTTATTATCAGCTGCAATAAGTTACTTCTCAATTTACTAACTTAAAGATACCAAACCCATTTGACCAATTTTCCCCTGTAGTAATAGGGTCGGTGATAATTGACCCTTTCACACCATCAAATTTACCTGCTCATTTTCCAATTTCCATTTTCCAATTAATCTACATATATGATCAAGATTATTTTCCCCAATTTTCCCCATTTACAAACAAACCTTCCCAACATTAACATTACGTCCCCAATTTTCTCTCCCTCCCCTTCGTTAATAGGAGGATGTCTCTTAACTACCTGTCGTCTTATTTGTCAGCAAACTACCCTTGCGTAAGTAATGACGTCATTATATCAACACCTGTCATCATTACCTCAACAGCTGACGTCACACCTGCCATACGTCATACAGGTGAGTTACTTCTAATAAATTAATGATAAATTTATCAACTCGTAAATAAAGTGATTTAATATGACAACTAACAGCTCAATCTACCTAATTGGGCTGTTAAACATCTGTTACATGTGTTCAGTGTTGAAAATTGGCCTGTTGACAAATGTTACATGTTCTTAAGGCTGGAAATTGGTTGGACTTTTCCCTATTCAAAATTAGTTCAATTATATACATGTTAAGTATTCAAGTATGATTTATTATTTAATTGGATTATTTTGTCTGTTTGATATTGCAAATTCTGTTGAGTAAATATTATGTCAGTATTAGAAATTGGTTGATATGGCCTAAATGTGAGAAATTGGGTTGATGTAAATGGCGAGTGTGAAAAAGTGGTTCGTTGTAACAATGTATTTTAAAAATTGGGCTGATATATGCACTTTGTGATAAAAGGCTGGATTGTAATGTCAATCTAGTAATGAAATTGGGATGTTACATGTAGTCGTAGTAAACTAGCAAGGAAATGGGAGATTAGTGAATAAAATTGGCTTCAAACAACGACTCAATGACTTAGTAACATAAGTGACAAGTGTGTGTGTGTGTGTGTGTGTGTTGACAGCCAGAGAACGACAGCTGTGTTGCGGCTCAGGAAAGACATGATAGCTTGTGGTCACCCCCTCCTTCCTCCCCCTCCCTTCCCTCCCTCTCTACCCTTCCAACCCCTCCTTCTCTACCCTCCCCTACCCTCCTTTCCTCCACAGGTTAGCTTAGGTTAGGTTAGGTTAAGATTACTATAGTTTAGATTAGATTAAACTAAGATTAATTTTAGAGCAGTTTATTTTAAGATGAAATAAGATGGGGGAGCTAATCTTCAGGTAATCCCAAGTCATCAACAATAACATACAGGTAAAACACAGGTAAAGTCAAATTAATAGGATATAAGCCTTAGAGAATTGGCCGCCCACCCACCACCAACACAACACAGAAGAAAAACCAATTGACCTGTGTAAGACAAAAGACCTTATTGGTCAAGTACCTCCAGGGGATTGTGTGGGAAAGGGGCAGGTGAGGTTAGGTGAGGCGGAGAAGACAAGGAGAGAGAGAGAGAGAGAGAGAGAGAAGGAAGGACAGACGTAATGTAAAACCAAACTAGAACACAACTTTCCTTAACTTCAGTAGTTCAGTCAGGTCTTTCATGTGCTCCAGATGTTAATATCATTGTTTTAGTACCACGCAGGACAGACATTCATACGCAAGATTATAATAAAACAGATCATATCCACTAATATCATATTATGAATTAAAAATGAATCATTGTAGACGAGCAAATTTAATGTCACCTGATACAATGTTGTGATATATTTCATAATATAATAGACAAGGTGGATTCATTTACGCTACAGTGTCACAGTTGGTTTATTTATCACGAAGTTTACATATCGAGTGTACCGGTAGAGGTGACGGCATTACTGTGCGTTTGTGCCTCTCTGCGACTACAACACAATACACTCTGGTTCCCGTTCTGGCATTACTGGTATAATGTACTTCCTGTCACAGAGTTTGTCATACTTGTTATTGCAATTACTGTCAAGTCTCGGTACGTTTCTCAGGGTAGGAGGGAGGGAGGGAGGGAGGGAGGAGGGGAGGAAACAGGAAGTGGTTGGTAGGAGTATAGGTTAGGAGGGAGACAGGGTAGGGAGGAAGGGAGAGAGGAGGAAAAACGAGAGAGATAGAGGGAGAAAGAAGGAAGGGAAGGGAGGAGGGAGAGAGAAGGAATACAATGGAAATAGAAGGGAAGGAGAGAGGGAGGTAGAGAAGGAGAGAGAGAAGGAAGGAGGGAGGGAGAGAGGAAGCAGTACCACCAGACCACAAACACACAAACCACCGCCAATAGAATAAGCGTGAGAGGGCGACACACACACCGGAAGGATTTTGTTGTAGTTTAAGGAATGACGGGGCAGTGGAGTCTCGTTCACAGGTAATGCTCAGGTGGCCGCTCCTCTTACACCACCAAATTACCCCGTCAACACAGAGTCATTGATTGACCGCCTGTACACATGTTAACAGAGATGTGAACAGCTCTCTATATACTTATTGTGGGTAATGTGTGTATAATGCTGTGCTGTATACGCTCTCTCTCTCTCTATCTCTCTCTCTCTCTCTCTCTCTCTCTCTCTCTCTCTCTATCCAGTGGTGTGACTCTACCCAACTATATTATTGTGTTTACCTCCAAGATGGACTTTGTGCTTTGTTAAAAATTTTCAGGTAGAGGAAGATGATGAGAAGTTTGTAGCATGGGAATGTGGTCTGTCAAGGAATTCGTAATGTTAATCTGTGTGAGCTACTACTACTACTACTACTACTATTTATATATAACGTGGCCTCCAGCTTCCCCCAATAGCCACACCTTCGCCACCATTTAATTACCTTAATATTAAATATTCTAATACATAAGTAGCTATCCTATCTGTGTTAAATTAGTTGAGCCGCAGATCTATGCGGCATTCAGTGACTGTAGCCTCATAGTCAATATCTGCATCAGTTGTCGGGTAGGGCAAGAAGCTCTCGTTCCCCTAAGGCAGAGCAAAGCCGACCGAAGAGAAGGACGGTCGACATCTCATCCAGGCTGTAACAGAAACCTGGGCTGCTGCTTCTGTTCGAGATCAACTCCGCGAGTCTGGCGTAGAAACATCTTGCACTTGGTCCCATCCCACCAGAGGTTGTGAACACGAGAGGAGTGAAGCTGCCTTGATCAACGTTTTGAATTCTCTCCCCATATGCCCTTCTCTTGTCGTTCTCGTTCCTCCTATGTGCAGCATCGAGAGCTCGGTTACGGTGACATGCGGCCATGGGATCAAAAATCCTGATGTCAAAGAAAGCTCGCTGTCCCCGCGTCCAGAATCCTCGAGCACTGACGTCCACACGGGCTTCGTTAGATGTGTTTGAAGTCCTGTGTTAGAAGATCTCACCATCCAATGGAAGGAGGGTCGGTTCTACCATGACGTCCCGGCAGATTTCCTTCAACATATTTGCTGTGAGATCCCTTACCTCGTCATGCCTCATGCATATGAAGCCCCCTTCTTGCACACCATGGCGTGATCTACTACTACTACTACTATTACTACTACTATCAACACTTTTTAACTAACCTTTATATTACCCCAATATACCTCCCTTAGGATACCCTCCCTCCCTCCCCCCACCACCCAAACCATCCAACATCACCTCAACTCCCCCATAGTAATCACGCCCAACCCACACCACCAAAACCGCCCACGCCCTAAGCCCCTACGACCTCCTGGGCACCCACACAACCCACACACCTGACCTGGGTACCCACACAACACACCACCGTACCCACACCCTCCTCAAGTGGCGTCCCGCAAGACCGCCGCTTACAGTACAACCCACCCACCTGCGGGAGCTCTGGGTGGGGGGAGGGTCACTTGGTACTGCTGTGGTGATGGTGGTTAAGGGTTGTGGGGAGATCAACCTTAATGAGTGAAATGTTGTTGCTGTGGCCAGGTGACTGTGTGGTGTGTTAGTGGTGGGAAGGTGTGTCTGTCTGTGTGTCTCAAAGGTCACGCCCAACACATTAGAGGGTCCAGGAATAATAATAATTGTTGTCACTGCCTCACCACCTGGGCTGTAATGATCTCACACGCCAGGTTAATTAGACGCCTCATCAGGTGATTATGGCAGGTGATTATGGCATACCACCTGACTGATTCACCTTAATAACTCACCTGACTCAACTGACTCACGATAATAAAAACAATTCTTAGAAGACAATAATGGGATCGCTATTTAGTGTGTGTGTGTATACTCTCTCTCTCTCTCTCTCTCTCTCTCTCTTACGTGTGTGTAGCCAGATACAGAGTTACAAATCATCACTATTTAGGGCCAAGATAACACATAGTTCACAAAAATTAAATCATAAAAAGTAAGGAAAGTCACATGAAAAACTACACCTTATCTTCATGGTTAGGTTAGGCTAGGATAGGTTAGGTTAGGTTAGGCTAGGATAGGTTAGGTTAGGTTAGGTTAGGCTAGGATAGGTTAGGTTAGGTTAGGTTAGGTTAATATTAAACTGAATAACCATCAGATGAAATAAACTAAAGTGTCTAAACTTCAGGGTAAAAACCACAACAACAAAATCACACACACACACACACACACACACACACACACACACACACACACACACACACACACACACACACACACACACACACACACAGGTCCGTCTACCATAACTACACCGCCTTAGGAGAGAGAGAGATGTCTTATACCCTTGAGACACGAACACTTTGATTGGTCATAAGTTTCAGAAGGGTTAAGGAACTCTCAGGTAAACACACAGGTTAATCACTTCACCTGAAAGACCTAATGACAGCGACGATGATCCTGTGAGAGGCGTAGATGGGGAGAAGGGGAGAGAGAGGTGATAAAGGATAATAACAAAATGTACTGTATATAGGGATGGTTCGTGGTAGAAATGGGAGAGGAGGTAGTGGAAGAGAAGGAGAATTGCCAAGGAGTAGTAGTAATAGGAGAAGAAGGAGGAGTAGGAAGAGGAAGAGGAGCAAGAGTAGTAGTAGTAATAGTAGTAGGAGGAGGAGGAAGGGTAGGAGGAGGAGGAGATGGAGGAGAAGTAGGAAGAACAGGAGGAGGAAGAGTAATTTAGTGCAAATGGCCGGGCATCCATTGTGTCGGCTCAACAGCAGTGACACTAATACGCCTTTGTGTTCAGGTCTGTTTGGTCATCAGGCAGGATTATCATGTCAGGGCGAATGTTTACACCAGACTACAGGGATACAGCTCACCCCCAGAGATTGTGTAAACCAGACCAATTTACCCCCCAGAGAGCGTGTAAACTAGACCAATTCCCCCCAGAGATCGTGTAAACTAGACCAATTACCCCCCAGAGATTGTGTAAACCAGACTTATTTACACCCAGAGATCGTGTAAACCAGACCAATTACCCCCAGAGATCGTGTAAACCAAACCACGGGGATATATCTGCTCCTTCCACCCAAGCCAACTGTTCCCCAGAGATTGTGAAAACCAAATCAACACCCGCCCCCTCCACGATAGAGTGTAAAGCCCTCCCCCAGAGAACTCCAAGATCTACCCCCCCAAAGCTGCACTGCGCTTCCCCTTACACAGAAACAAATGCAAACAAACGTATTACACACTGAGGAAGGAGGAGGAGGAATGAAGAGGAATTTCTTTTATCATTTAAATCATAATTAATATCTGTTGCATTTAGAGGGACACACACCTAATAAGGGGTTAGATAATAGCGGATATTAACTTTGTTTTGTTATTACTTGTGTCATTATTTATTTGACTGGTTTTGTGTTTTGTTACCGGAAGTTTTCACTGGCTCTTAATTGTTCACTATGTACAGGAAGTAATATATTTATCGCATATAGACTGATATGTTATTCATTTACATATGTATTATTTATTTTCTTGTTAATTCACTTTTCTTTGTTTAAATTGTATAGTTTTTGTTTTTATTATTTCGTCAAAGAACCTGTTATGTTTTGATGGAACCAGGTGACGTAACTAAATGAATTTATATTTACCTTAACACTCTTCTTAAAACACTTTACGTTACATTTCCTATCTTTAAGTATACCCAAACTTATCTAATTTCTTTGTGTTATAAAAAACGATAATATTATATTTTTTGTGAGATTTTTAAACAATAAATATTTTCCAATTACTGAAAATCTTGTTATTTTCACCAGCGAGCCGAAGTGTCAGTCAGTTGAACCTGTGTTGTGTTACGTGATGGAGTCTCGTTGTCATCTGTTCCCGGTAATTTCTGTAAGTACATATTTATGTTGATTTTGGTATTTATTAAGAATATATGTGTGTCTTTTTATATTATATTTGTCCTAATTCTGGAAGTATTTTAAAGTTTATGTAGATACTGAGGAACGATTTTGTCTTTACAAATTAAATTATTTTTGTATCAAGTGGTAAACAATTTATCTGTAAATTTTCACTCAATCTTGTTTTGATGAATTTATGATTTGGGTAAATTAAATTGTTACCAAAATGTCTTCAAAATAGATGTTGTACTTGCTGAAACATTGACGCGTAAAATGAAAATAATTTAGGGTCGTTTCCCCTGGTAGACTTAAACTATTTTTATCGATTTTGTTTTACTAGTTTTCAAACTAAGTGAACTTTATTACAAGATGGCCACTGCTAGATACGCATTAGAATATAGATTTGTACAACTCCTAAGCAGACGATACTAACCTAACGTAACTAAAGAGTCGTTATGGCATTTTGTTTTGTTGATGTCTGTCTGAGGTCGAGTCCTGTCAACTGTAAACATGGCGGAGATGACCATTAGTCGAGCCTATTTGTTTATGTGGTAATTTAGATCGTTTTGTTTATGTTTGTAAATATTTGGAGATCTGGTGTGTCTGTTGATTTGTTATGTTGGTCTATATATATTTTAGATATTTTCATTTGTGAGTCTGAAATATTGTCATTACTATATTTGGTAGAGGTTCAGATCTGCTTAAGTTGGGGCTTCAATGGTTCGTTCAGTCAAGCTCACAGGGGTTCAGTGGTTCGTTTGATCAAGCTCACAGGGGTTCAATGGCTCGTACAATCAAGTTCATAGGGGTTCAATGATTCGTTCAGTCAAGCTCACAGGGGTTCAATGATTCGTTCAGTCAATCTCATAGGGGTTCATTCGTTGCTTTAGTGAATCACGTCAACCATACTAGCCATTAGCATTGTGGTCCAATCCTATTTTAAGCTGAATTACCTTCAATTATAACCGAGACCCTCATTGTTATCTGCGCACTACACTTGTATCCAGCAAATTTCTAGGTCATTATTATCATCATTAATGACTTACTTTAACTGCTCTTATTTCTCTGATTGGATGATTACGTTATCAAATACTCTCCCGCGTAACAATTAAATATCATAAACTCTTCCTTGGTGTACGTGTTCATTAAATAGTTATATAGAACCATTTTTTTTTAATATTACCCAGATTATAATTACTTTGAGGGGATGAAAGTTACTGGTGAATTATAAAGGGGTAATAATATACTAGAGGGTTTGAATATATATTAATGTTAGGTTGTTATGTGTGGTTATAGCGAGTTGCTGATTTAACGTGGTTACCCCTATAAGAAGAAAGTTAAAGAAAACGTAGGAATATTTGGAAAAAAGGGAATGATAATTTTGTTTTACATGTCGCGACTCTCTCTCTCTCTCTCTCTCTCTCTCTCTCTCTCTCTCTCTCCCAGTCAACAGTAATATGCCATATAAAGCAACTCCCCACCACCCAACCGACCCACCCTACCCCTAAGCCACCACCACCCACCCCCACCCACCCCACCACCCCCACCACCCCACCCCACCCCCACCCACCCCCCACCCACCCACTGGCCCCTTGCCTACCACCCACCCCCCACCCCGTTATTTTGCCGTACCCTCCCCCTCACCCCACGCCCCCCCTCACCCCCACCCCCCCCCCCCTCCCCCCCCCCCTACCCCGCCCCCACCAACGCCCTCACCCACCCCCACGCCCCCCCACCCCGCCCCCCACCCGCCCCCCCCGCCCCCCCCCCCCCCCACCCCCCCACCCCCCCTCCCACCCTCCCACGCCCCACCCATAACAACACAATCTATAATTATCGTCATCACGCACCTTACACTACCTGGACGGCTCGTGTATTATATCTATCTAAGGAGTTATTGTCTGGGTGTGAGATGGAGAATGCTTATATGATATTAGTATATTTTATTTCGATGAGAATATTTTTTTGTTTTTGTTTTAATATTATTTTTTTCGTCTTCTTCTTTGTATTCTATTTCTTACACACACACACACACACACACACACACACACACACACACACACACACACACACACACACACACACACACACACACACACACACACACACACACACACACACACACAACACACACACACACACACACACACATTTAACAGACATTAACATAAATCATGCACGTCCAGCACTTTCTCTAACAGTCTCCTGCTCCTCTTCCCTCTTCTCCTTCCCTCTTCCTCTTCATCACAACTCCTCTTCCCCTCTCCCTTAACACCTCTCTCTCTCTCTCTCTCCCTCTCTCTCCACGGTAATAACGGGGTATCACGGTGTAATTGTTTTCATAATCACGAAGGTGCACTAAATCACACAAGGCAACTCGGGTGGGCGTGTAAAATGAGACTAGGTAACTCTATGGCCGCAGGGAGAGGCGCATGGCTCGGGTCAGCTGACTATATGTAAACAAATCATGACGAGTGTTGGCAACGTTTGAGCAAGACATTGACAACTCAAACGTTTATCTAAGGAGAGAGAGAGAGAGAGAGAGAGAGAGAGAGAGCAACACCACCAGACTATATTAGCACAGTGAGGGCGAGAGTCACTAGGATACAAAGGATCTCTGGGTAGGATAACTAGAGACGTCCTAGTGTAAGATATTTGGGTAGGATGTTGAGAATAGTGTTTGTTTCCGATGTTGTAGGAGAGAGAGAGAGAGAGAGCGTAGAATTAACACAATCGAACGTCAAATAACATTGGTTAATGAGAGAGGATATGTATTCACACTACTCGCAGCATCTCTCCTCATCATCTCATACCATCCAGCATCAGTTCATCTCGTCGAGGTTCAGGTAAGACAACAGGGTCAGTAAAGCGAGAGATAGCAGAGGTTTGGGTCATCTGCCGGGAGTGTATCAGAGTGGTGTATATAAGAGAGCTATTTTCGTATCCTCTGTGTGTGTGTGTGTGTGTGTGTGTGTGTGTGTGTGTTAAGTATCGGACACTAGATTCTAGGAATTATACAAGAGGATCCAATCTCTCTAAGCTTAGTTTACAGTAGCATCCAATTTCCTTATCTAAATCACAATCGCTTCCATCACATTTCACGATAGGTTCTGAAGGCCGTCTCCACACCCTGCCCAGAGCAACATTTCCCGGTGTGTGTTTAGAAACATCTTCAATTGAGTAAAAGATTGAGAGTATTTGTTTTGTATTGGTAATTAATTCTATTCACTAATGGGTGGAATGAATCATAGTAATTAATTTAGTTAGATTAATTGGATCATCTGAAGATTAGACAATTCATCTCATGTCACTTTATGATTAAATAACTTTTTTTTCTGTTTTTTTTTTTGGGGGGGGGGCGGACAGTAGCCAGTTTATTGTGCACCCCATACTCATCCTATGGGCGGTAGTGCAAACAGGATTACAGAACAGAGGTGACAAAGAATGTTATGGAGAATTTCCAAGTACATTGTTTGTTTAGTTCAGTACATAGAAGTTGACTTAGCTACTAGGTAAAAAATATAGATACAGCCTTAGTATATTAGCCATCAGAGAAACGCACTGTACCATTACATACACAGTGAACTTGACCTGTGCTTAAAAGGTTCTATTTTTTCACAGTCTAAGACGTAGTGTTGGAGTGTGTGGTCATATGTCTGGCCACACACTTTACATTTAGTTTTGTTCACATCTGCTTGAGGAACATAATGCCAGAGGTACTTATATCCTAACCTTAGTCAAGCGGTTAGGTTAAGTTAGGTTAGGTTAGCGCCAAGGTGAATTTAACCTGGGGGAAATAATCTTCAGGTGATCCAATTAATTTCTAAAACAGTTTAAATTGTAATGGCTTTGTTTGGGTTCTTCCGTTCAACAGTGATATATGTCTTGGAATTAACACAAGAGGTCCGGGTCTCCTTAAACATGTCTCCATCTCCTCTCTACGTCACCACTGAGGGAAATAAATCACCAACATAATCTTTAAAACATCAAGCGGCCTCCGGATAAACATTGACCTCTTGAGTTATTTCTGAACCTCATAAATTTCTTCAATCTCTCAGTTATCTCCCGACAAATTTCTACACAGCGCCTAAAAAAAAAATTGTTCGATTCTTGGAGATTTTAGGGTAATGTTTATTTCGCGATATTTTCCGCCTAATTTGACTTCACTGCTGGGGGGATTTTATTTCTTGGTTGAATTTGTTTTAATAACCCAACTTAGTCTAAATCTTCCTCGTAAATGGATAGACTTAGCCTGAAAACGCAATAATACTGTGCAAAATGGCTGCAAATTTACCTTGTGACTATACCTTCACACCATACCTACGCTTAGAAGACAATTATGATTAATGTTACGAATATAATTTTTTTTTTCAAAGTAAATAATTTCGTTTTTTTTTTAATAGGATGACCAAGAGTTGTTCATCGGCTTCGTGAAAGAGTACTTGAAAAAAAATGACTTGTATTTTAGCCAATTTAGTTTAGGTGAGTTTTAGGGTAATTACTGTGGCTGCTGTAGTTTGTGGTTAGTTACTGTGTGGTTGGTTACTGTGTGGTTGGTTCAGTGTGTTTGGTTGGTGCACCGTGATGTAGTTAATACAGTGTGGTATAGCGTGTATGCTGTGTGTGGTATGTTCAGTGCACTGTAGTGTGGTAGGTGCACTGTGGTATAATAATTTGGTGCACTCTCTAGTATATAGCTGAAGCACTTAGGACTTGCTTGCATAGTGGGATTTAAATTCATGGTGCACTGGGTTCCAAATGGTGCACTCTGATCGGGTAGTGCACTGAACGGGTAGTGCACTGAACGGGTAGTGCACTGAACGGGTAGTGCACTGAACGGGTAGTGCACTGAACGAGTCACTGACGTAAATATAAGGAGGAGGAGGAGGAGGATGCAAAAGAGGAGGCGAGAAGTAAAAAGAAGGAAGAAAAGGCGAGAAGGAGGTAGAGAGGAGAAGAAGGTGAGAGAGAGGGAGAGAGAAGAAGGTGAGAGAGAGAAGGAGAAGGTAGAGAGGAAGAAAAGGGAGAGGTAGAGAGGAGGTGAAGGCGGGAGTAATAATATTAGGAGGAGGAGGAAGAGGCGAGGAAAGGGAAAAAAGACGAGGGAGTAGAAGGAAAGAAGGCGAGGAAAGAGAGAGAGAGAGAGAGGAGGGGAAGAGTACCTGTAGTATACTGATTGATGGCCGTAATGGTATAAGTTAATATTAATTAACCTGGACAGCCTGAGGGGTGTTTCCTGTACCTCACCTGGACCCCAACGGAAGACTGAAACCTCACCTGATGTAGGGAGGGAGAGAGGGAGGGAGGGAGAGAGGGAGGGAGGGAGGAAAGGAAAGGGTGTGATGGAGGAGGGGGAGAGGGGGTGATGGAGGGAGAGATTGATGGAGGGAGGAAGAGAGGGTTAGGTTAAGGTGTCTAATCTTCAGGTGAAATAAGCTGTGGTGTCTAAATTGGGAGAGAATTGAAAATAGAAAAAAAAAGGGAATAAAAGAAAAGTAGAGAAATGGGGGGAGGAAAACAAAGGAATTTAAAGAGGCATTGAAATAGTCAAATATATTTAAAGAACAAGAAATGGGAGAGATAGATAGAGAGACAGACAGAGAGAGAGAGAGAGAGAGAGAGAGAGAGAGAGAGAGAGGGAGGATGGAACAGAGACACCACGATACAGACAAAACCCAAACAGGAGATAAGAGAGAGAGAGATAATAACCAGAAAGATACTATAAAATAGAAACATAATGAGAAATTAAGAGGAGTTGGGAAGGAGTAGACAGACATAGAGAGAGAAGAGAGGAAGAGATAGGAAAGGACAACCTCTCTTTCTCTCTCTCTCTACCTTATGCGTGTAATCACAGGTGGCAGTGAATTTGCATGTTGGTACGCTGTTGCAGTCTCCCCTCCCTCTGGTCTCACTTCACCCCCGCTAAAGAGATGTCTCCCTTTTACCCTCGTCATTATCTCTCCCACTGGATCTCAAAATTATCTCACTATAGTCATCCATTGTCAAAGGTTCTCCTCTGTGTGACTAAAGATGTGTCCAAGAGGTGGGTTAAGCCCTGGTTGGTGGCTTACAAGTCTGGCATTCCTCCGTCTCAGCGTTGGGTTTAACACTGGGGGACCCGACCTCCATTTTCTTTCAAATCAGCTGACTGGGAGAAGATGAGGGTTGGTCACCGCAATTATCTGCTGCCAGTTGGAGAAAAGTTTCATGCTAGCCGTGAATTACAATTGCAAAATAGTCATGATTACACCGTGGAGGCTGACGTGTGTGTGTGTGTGTGTGTGCGAGAGCCTCTAAGTACCAGAATAAGTATAGTTCCTCTCTTGCATATTGACGATAATGGTATCACCTGAAGATTAACCACCCATACTCTAATCTGACTTACCTAATGCTAATCTGACCTAACCTAACCTAATCTAATCCCTCCGGTAGTGTTAGGGTAATTAATCTTCAGGTGATATCAGCAGCGTATAATGTGATACAGAAGTCCAGGAGTAACACACACACACACACACACACACACATACATACACACACACACATACACACACACACACACACACACACACACACACACAATAGTCGTCTTTTAAGTCAAGCTCTGTGGTATGTTATTATGTACCCTCTTAGTGTTAAAATATTCGTGTATATATATTTTTACTTAACTAGACAACATATCAATATATCATCTTCCTCGTCTCTTTAAAAACGACGGGAAAAAAATATACTGTTTCACCTCGCCTCTTATTAAAGACTTGTTGGTTCACCCCAGCAGCGAATTTCCACCAACATGTATCATATAACACTAAGTCCTAAGACCTTAAGGGTTCGTCAGCCATGTTTCAGGGTCTTAAAAGTTGCTTCGTGAAATTAAGACCTTATTAAGGGGTTGGGTTCGATGGGAGCCTCCAGGTCGCCTGAGTTGTCACTCACTGATTGATAACCTGGTCCTCCTAGTTGCCACATCTCGCCAGACACGGTCCAGTTTTATACGGAATTCCCTTATTCCTGGGTCACATTCCTCACTGGACGGGTCAGCTGACAACGCCTCAAACCCATTTCGACTCGATGGTTTGGTTATCAACATAAACAGTGTGAGTATGGACGTATATCGCCTCTCGTTCATTCAATGGAACCTCGTATGTCATCCTGAGAGATAACCCATCGTCCAATCACAAACCACTTTACGGACACAACGAGAAAGGCAGCCAATGGGAGCTCCTGATATAAACCCGTTGGCCCCGCACACTGACATGCTTAGTTGTCTTGCTGGACAAGTTGATGATGCCAACGTATGCCCCCGGCTCGTCCGTCTCGGGCATAATTAGGCTCATAATTACATTTTTCCGTCTTTGTTGGTGATGGTTATGTGTAGGTGAGGAGGAGAGGAATGAACTGACAACACTGGCCACACTTACCCCACTTCACTAATTATAAGATATTGCAGTGTATCCCTCCCTCATACCTCCTCCTCTCTCCCTTCTCCCTCCCCCTTCCCCTCTCCCTTCCCTCCCTCTCCCTCCTCTCTCTCTCCACCTCCTGTTTCAAGTATGCAACATCTCCTCACCCCACTCCCTTGTCCTTACTCTATGTCTCTCCCGCTCTTAACTCCCGTCCACCACCTCCTCACTCTACTCCCCAAGTCCGAGTAACAACTGTAGCCAGCTCTAGTCTCTAGTTCACCCCTACATGGTAATCACTCTTGTCTCTGTCTCCTTGTATATAAAAAGAAAAATCTATCCCTACCCACCTCCTCCCTCCCTCATCCCCTTCTCCTTACTCCCCCTCCCCTCCATCTCTTCTTCCTTCCTTCTCCTTCCTTCACCCCCTCCCCTTCCTCTTCCTGCCCCCTCCCCTGTCTCTACCACCCTAAACCCTGCCCCTTTCTCCCCCTCCCCGTCCCTACCATTCATTTCCTCGTCCCTTTCCTTCCTCCATTCCTCCCTAACTCCCCCTTTCTCACCTCCCCTGCTCCCTGTCCCTCCCCCCTTCTGAACGTATCCACCCCTGTCACTTCCCACTATTAAAAAATGTCCGTGTCCCCCCTCCCACATCCCTCCCCCATCCATCCCCTTTCCTCTTTTCCCCTCTCCTCTCCACTCTCCCTTCTTTCTCCCACCCTCCTCCTTCACCTCCACCTCCCTCCTTCACCTCCAACCCCCCTCCTTCACCTCCACCTCCTCTCACCCAACCCTCCTTCACCTCCACCTCCTCACCTCCACCTCCTTCTCACCTTCCACCTCCTTCACCTCCAACCCTCCTCCTTTCACTCTCCACCCTCTCACTTCCACCCTCCTCACCATTCTTTCCTTCACTTCCAACACACTCCTCTCACCTCCCAAAACTTGAAGAATTTATGTCGATGGCCTAAAAATTATACTCCGGAACTTAATCATTTTACCTGTTAATTATCGTTTTCACATGCAGGTAATTCACTCTAATAATTACTAAAACATTACTAAAAATTATATCAACACTTTATTTTGTCTCAGAATCCATTAACAAATTCAAGTTGTTTTTTTTTACAGTAAATTTATGAGGATATTAAATAATGCTCCTCGTTCTTGTAGTTTATTTACGGAATTTTTATATTGGAATTAGATGTTTATTTGTTTTAGTGTAAGTAAATATTGTAAATAATTCCCAGTTAATACAGTAGATAATTGTCTCTGTAATAACTTTTTCTAACGTACAAATAAAAAGGTAAAATTTAATTCAGTTCATTACCTATTTTTTTTTATGCATTATTAAGTGTTCGTGAAAGGCATAAAATTTTAACTTAAAAATAATAATAAAAAAATAATTAAAAACACTTATTACATCACTTATACATTATTAAATTTCCTGAAATGGTTGAAAATCTAACGAAAAAAAATATTAAAATATATCTAATTCGTTCACATCATCATTATTCCATAGATAAGATTTTTTTTTACATTTATTTTTTCCCATCAAATAAAAACAAAATCATCTACGGTGAATTCCAACTTAGAAATCAGGTAACAAAATTGTACCCATCACAAGAACAAAATAAATTTGACCTGGAACGTGAGAATAAGAACAAAAGAGAGAGAGAGAGAACACACGCTGTTCTTCTCAAATTACACCAGAGGTTATAAAAAAAATAATAATTTCACCCTAAAATTTCACCAGTTTTGGGAGGGGGTGGTGGAGGAGTGAGGGAGGGTGAGTGGTGGAGATGAAGGTGGAGAAGGGACGGAGGGAGTGTGAGAGAGGTGTAGGGGTGGAGATGGAAAAGAAGAGACAGTCAGGAGAGAGAGAGACATACAGAGGAAAGGTAAAGACAGACAGACAGACAGTGAGAAAGTGGGGGACAGAAACGGGTGTTGAAACACATCAGTGGCGGACAGAATTCGTGCCCCTTTTACCGTGGGGTCGTGATGTGGGTGTCTCTGTGCCCCCACAAGATACCTGGGCCACGGCACGGGAGGGGGGTGGTGACCTACCTTTGGGGGGGTGTGGGGACTTGGCATAGGGGGGGGTATGGCGTAGTTAATGGTGTGGCTTTAACCAATAGGAGTTAATAGTGTGGCTTTGACCAATGGAAGTTGGGTGGGTGGCTATCCATGTGTTTACAAGGCGTGTATAGATGTGTTTGGGTATATATAAAACTGCATCCATGTACACACAATCTAACACACACCCACACCTTTTGATACACACCTCAAGATAACATATAACAGCGCCAGTGGATCGGGTCTAGTAACTTACTGCACTAGTATACGACAGGTAAAGGCAAGATAAGGTATACAACTGGATCTCATTAGCATATGAAGAATAACAACAGGTATTGAGGTGTGTGTTGATGCATGGGGTATGTCTCTCTCTGAGCTGCTCGGTGGTATCTGGGACTGGTTAGAAATGCTGACCAAATAGATAAATGTATAAGTAAGTAGATGATGGTGATAAGTAGATAGTGATGATAATAATGAATAATAATGATAAGAAATGTGAAATTATTAATATTCTTGTTATGATTTTTACTACTACTACTACGACTACTACTAATAATAATACTAATAATAATAATAATACTAATAAAAATAATAATAATAATCATAATAATAATAATCATAATAATAAATAGAAGCAAATCAACCATAAGAAAATAATCACAAATATCTGCGCTAAACGACAATTTCACGTAAGAAGGTTCAAGAATTACAGCCAAACAGATAAGAATTAAAACATCTCATACCAGATCTGTCAGTGTATCGTTATCTGGTTCATGTAATTATGAGAATTTATCCATCCTGTAGAAGCTATACGTAACATTATATGAACGAACATTTCTTAATAATCGTCAAATTCTCAATATTTTTTGTTTTAAATAAACAGATTGATTTATTCTTTGTATTCAGTTTTGGTTAAATTTTTAGTATTGGATTCCATAGCTCGCTGGTTGATTATTCGTCTCCTAAGCGAAGGATCTTGGGTTCGATGCCCGGCCAGAGGGAAAGTTTACATTTCCTCCTTGTACACTAATCTTGGGTGGACCAACATCCTGCCAAGCGATCGTCACTTTGTTTTCTCACCTTATACCATGACAGGAAGAGAATATAACGCTGTAAATATAACAATATAACTGTTGATTGGTCAGTTTTAATAAGGGAAACAAATTCTTAAAATTCACCGCCAAAACAAAGACGATTCGAACCAGGGAACTTAACCTTACTCCTGAGGCCATAGGCAGTAGTCATGTATATGTTTTAGTATGATATTTTTGGTGATTTCAGATCGTAGATAATCAACTTCAGTCATACGAGAGAGAGAGAGAGAGAGAGAGAGGGGGGGAAAGACAAACAGAGAGAGAGAGAGAGAGAGAGCAACTGGCAGTAACACCCACCTCGCCCACCCCACAATTAAAAGCTCCGGTTGGTCTCTTGCAACATATACCTGGCCAGCCCATTACCTACTTCCACCATTAACTATCTTTATGTGGCGTCTCTTTTATCTTGATAACATTAGGAGGAGGTGAATCGTAGAAACCAATCCCACCCTTCACCCCGCCTTGCCCCCTTCCCTCTGGCTCCTTCCTGCTGACCCCTTCCCCCTTCCACTCCTTTCCCCCTCCACCCCTTTCCCCCTCCACCCCTTTCCCCCTCCACCCCTTTCCCCTGATCATTTCCCTCCTTCCTCCTTCCTACCCCCTCCATCTACCCTCCACCTTTCGTCCACCTGCCCCCTTCACTCCACCTCTTCCCCTGGCCCCATCTCTCCACCCTCCACCCACCTGCCCCCTTCCCTCCCCCTCCATCAACCCTTCACCCCCCTCCTTTACGGATAAATTTATACAAAAAACCCACCTCACGTATAAAAAAATGAAAGACAACAATCAAGAAAGAGAAATAAATGAAAGAAGCTCTCAGGTGTATCGCTAATGAGTACAGGTAATGGTAGAGTGAGGTAGGGAACAGCAGGGCCGGCTGGTGGTCTCTCTCATGTTGGACACTCATGAATGTACATGAGGAACAGGTGGACCATAGGTGAAACTTGGGAGAGAGAGAGAAGGGAGGGAGGGAGAGATTAAATGGAGGGATAAAGGAAGGGAAGAAGAGAGAGGTGAATAAATGGAGGGAGGGAAGGAGGGAGAGGAGAAGAAAGCTAAAGGGAGTATACATAATTATACTCCCTCCTCCCCCCCCTCTCCTCCCCTCCTTCCCCCTCCCCCTCCAAAAAAAAAATCCAAGCACTAATGACACTCCCATTAACGAGTTAAAGAAGTAGTTACCTAGAGCCTGTCATCAGTACCTCCACCCTTCCTCTCACTCGTAGGTAACTCACGTCCACACAGGTAACTATAACAGGTAACTAACAACCCTTTCGTATTCCTTAATGAAATGCCCTCAAGGTGTGTTTTAAGGTCCGCTAATTTCTGACTGGTGGTACTGCCTTCACCCCAACCTTTAATATGCTACAAGGAATGCAAGAGGTTGAATTACCTAGTTGGTCTTTAGCATATCATTAGCTAAGTCATAATAAGGGTTTAATAGGTAAGACAGGACAGGTGAATGTGGTCGTCTAACTTGCTTACATATAATTATTCAATGTTTTAAAGGGAATTATTTCTTCCTTACTGAGACAACAACACAACTGACTGCTGGACATGTGGTGTTTCAGAGATCATTTTATTTATTAATTTATTTTAATTGTGTTTATTGTTATTTTTAATTATGGTCTGAAGTGTCGAGTTTTGTGTAGTTTTTTTGTGATTTTGTTTATCGTTTTTACTTCTGTTTATTATATTATCGGTTTTGTTTACATTGGCAATTCGTAAACATAAGATTCTCGGAGAATTTATTTTAACATCTTTATCGTCTCTTTCTCTAGACATTTTTCTATCGGTGACCTCCTCCTCCTCCTCCTCCTCCTCCTCCTCCTCCTCCTCCTCTTTCTCTTCTTCTTTTTCTTCCTTCTCTTCTTTCTCCTCCTTTTACTGCTCTTCCCCTCATCTTCTTTTTCTTTCTCCTCCTATTCCTCCTCCCCTCCCTCCTCCCCTCCTCTCCCCACTCCCTCTCCTCCTCCTCCTCCCCCTCCCCCTCAACCCACCTACCCCCACCTCCCTTTCCTCCATATCACCTACAAATATTAATTACAAGTCACACTAAACAAGAAACACCTGCAGTAAAAAAAACAAAATATAACAAAATAAAATTAATAAAAAAAAGACGTAAAACAAATAAAAGACAAAACCTGAAGACAAACACAGTGACAGGAAACAGGAAATGACAGAAAATAGACGAGGCGAAGTAGCAATAAATGTTGGAGAGAGAGAGAGAGAGAGAGAGAGAGAGAGAGAGAGAGAGAGAGAATGTATAATGTTATGTCATGTATATTATAATGTATGTGATGTATATTTTCTTGTATACATAAATTTCTGATGAAGGTGAATGACCAGTAGATGTTGTTTATGTTTCTGGGTTTGGTTAAGTTGGGTTAGGTTAAGTTGGGTTAGGTTAAGTTAGAATAGGTTAAATTACGTTTTTGTATTTTAGTATGGGTTAAATTACGTTAAATTAGCATAAGACTTTATTAATATCAAAATAAAATAGACTGAGGGTGGCAAATCTTCAGGTGATCTGCTCCACCTAACCAATTCACCTCACCATAACCTAACCATAACCTAACCAATTCACCTCACCATAACCTAACCATAACCTAACCAATTCACCTCACCATAACCTAACCATAACCTAACCAATTCACCTCACCATAACCTAACCATAACCTAACCAATTCACCTCACCATAACCTAACCATAACCTAACCAATTCACCTCACCATAACCTAACCAATTCACCCCACCATAACCTTAAATCCATAACTCCAACCAATTCAATTCTCACCATAACCCAACCATAACTCCAAATCCAATTCAATTCCCCACCATAACCTAATCTCCTTAACCTAACCTAACTTCCCTGAACCTAACCTAACCTAACTTCCCTTAACCTAACCTAACCTCCCCACCACCCTCTCCTTTATGCCAGGACGCCTCGCTAACTGCACCTTACAACATCCTCATGGCGCCTCGTAAAAAAGTATTCGAGTTATAACAGGCATTGTGGCGCCTTTTGTTACGGTGTAGCGAATGGCGGTGATTGCGAGGGTGTTAAGGGAGAGGGAGAGGGAGAGAACGAGAGGGAGAGACAGAGAGGGGGAGAAGAGAGAACGAGAGAAGGTATAGGATGAAAAAGTGAGAGGAGATAGGAGAAGGGGAGACGGACAGTGACGGAAGGCGTGGGTGATGAGGTAGAGATGGGTGATGAGGTAGAGATAGAAAAGAGAGAGAGAAAGAGAGAGAGGATGGAGGAGTAGATGAAAAAATGGAGAAAGAGAGAATAAGAGAGATAAAATAGAAAGATAGTAGGTGGAGCAAGAAAGAGAGAGAGGACAGGAAAGAAAGGTGAGAGAGAGAGAGAGAGAGAGAGAGAGAGAGAGAGAGAGAGAGAGAGAGAGAGAGAGAGATGTAAAAAAAAAAAAATTCCATGTTTATCAATGTCTTTCGTCCTGATTCATATTATGGTGTAAAACAATAGAGTGAGAGAAAGAGACAAAGGAAAAAGAGATAGAGACAAAGTATAAAGGAAAAGAGAGAGAGAGAGAGAGAGAGAGAGACCCTACGAGCGATGATATGAACGAATTCGTAACACCAAAAGACAAATATATACCGGAATAAGAGTAGTAATTATCATAACATAAAGATAAAGATGAATATATATCTCAAAATAAATCATAATATTTAAATTTTGTTTCCTCATAACCCGGAAGTAAACTATTAATATTCCTAATCTATATATATATACTGTATGTATTTATATGTCAACTATTTCCTATGATACAGATAAACAAAAGACTATATTAACTTTAAATTATTTTCTACCATTAATAAAAAAAAGTTTCATTTTATTTTACGTTAACATATAAAATAAATTTCTTATTTTAAAATCTCGATCAATCATGGGAAGACTCCGACCATCGTTACCAAGACGAAATAGTGAGGCCGTATTATCGTATCAAAGTAAATCTTATTACTATTGTTGTGGTAACATTTGTTTATTTATCTCGTCCGTGTATCAACGTGTCTGGTGTTTGGGTCAAGTTACAGTCATATATTTTATTTAGATTTTTGTCTGGTTTCCTTATATATATATATGAGCATATGGTGGAGAGAGAGAGAGAGAGAGAGAGAGAGAGAGAGAGAGAGAGAGAGAGAGAGAGACCATGTTGTATTATTATTCTTATTATTATTATTATTATTATTATTACCAACATACAAAATCATTACAAATGCTAGTAATAATAATAGTAATAACAATAGTAGAATAAAGATCCTCAACACAATAAATATTACAACCACATCTCCAATTTAATACGAATATAATTTTACTAAGTTGACAAATATTGATAAAATAGCACCACAAGTCGTCACTATATTACCACGTTACACCATAAGATGTTATTGGTCATATTAAGAATAAATTAAAGAAATACTAATAATAAAAATAATAATAATAATAATAATAATAATAATAATAATAATAAAATAATAATAATAATAATAAAATAATAATAATAAAAAAATAAAATAAATAATAATAATAATAATAATAATAATAATAATAATGAGTCTTATTCTTGCTGGGCGGGGAGGCAAAAGGGGGGGGGGAAGGGGTTGAGGAGAAGTTAGTCTTTTGGGAGTCTTATAAGAAACACCTGACCAATATAGCACACCTGAGTCTCTCTTATAAGAAGCTCGTGTGTTAAGGCTATTTTTTTTCTTTTTTTACAGTCCATCAGCGATTGCGCCAGCTGTACCCTCTCTCCCTCTCTCCCTCCCTCTTTATCCCTCTCCCTCCCCCTCTCCCTACTCATCCCTTTCCCTCCCCACACCCTCTCCTTCTCCTCCTCCAGCTTCCTTCTCCTGCTCCTCCCTCCTCCTCCTATTCTCTTCCTCATCTTCCTTCTCTTTATCCTCCTCCTCCTTCTCCTCTCCCTCTTCCTCCTTCATCTTTTTCTTTTCCCCATCATAGTTCCTCCTCCTCCTAATCCCTGACCTTTTTGCACTCAACATCCCTCTTCCTTATACCCTGACCTCTTCTTCTTCCTCTTCCTCCTCCCATGACCTCTTCTACCCCATCTCTTCTTCCTGGTCCCTTCGTCCCTTCCTGCTATTCCTTCTTTACCACCCTCCCTTTCTCCCTTCAACTACCCTTCTTTCAATATTCTATCCTTTCCCCTCTCATCTTCCTCTTCGTTCCCCCATCTTCCTTCCCTTTCTTCATTCTTCACTTCCCCTTCTTATCGTCTTTCCTTCCTTCATTTCTTTCTTTCTATTTTCATTCCTTCCATGTGCCTTCTTTATCATTATGTTCCTTTGTTTCTATGCCCAATGCCTCTTAATTTATTCATCATGCTTCTCTCCCTTCTTAAGCCTCCCTTCTTATGACTGTTGCCTCTTCCTTCCTAATACCACCCTTTACACCCTTTTTTATCCTTATCCTTCCCTCTCATAGTTATTCTCCCTTCTTCCATATCTTTTTCTCCCTTAAAATATTCTCCCTCGATACCTTACGATTCCTCTCCCGCTCTCTCCCACCCTCTCCTATCCTCCCTAATGTCTCTCACCCTCTCTCTCCCTCGCCCTTCCTCCTCACAAATGCCTCTCACCCTTTCCCTCCCTCTGCTTCTTCCCTAATGCCTCCTCTCCCTTTGTTTAACGATGCCTCCTCCCATCCCATCCCTCCTCCCCCGTCTCCTCTTCCTTCTGTCTCTCCCTTCTGCCTCTCCCACCTTTCTTCTCACCCATTCCTGTCCTCAGCCTTCGTCGGTTCTCTCTTCTCTCTCTCTCCTTCATTCTTCTTTCTCCTTCATTCTTCTTTCTCCTTCATTCTTCTCTCTTTCCTTCATTATTCTCTCTCTCTCTCTTCCTCGAACCACCATAAGAAAAGTCGAAGCGAAGAAATTCAATAGTAATCACAGCAACAGCCACAGCAACAGTCACAGTCACGGCAACAGTCACAGTCACGGCAACAGTCACAGCAGCATTCACAGCAACAGTCACAGTGGGAGGACCAGTAAACACAGCAACCAGAACAGCATCATTAAAAACACCAGGACTGTCAGAAGCATGGTGGCAGACAGACAGACAGACAGACAGACAGACAGACAGACAGACAGACTGGCAGACAGACTGACAGACAGGCAAACGGATGGACAAAAGTGCATAAGGCGACCATGGAAGGCAAGGAGGAGGGGGAGATGAATGAGGAGGAAGACAGAGAAACAGAAGACAGGAGGAAGAAGAGGAAGAGGAATAACCGAAGACACGGGAAGAAGAAAAAGAAAAAGTGGAGGGAAAAGAGTACTAGAAGACAGAGTGAGAAGAAGAAAATGAGGAGGAGGAGGAGGTGCCGTAAGAAAGACTCAAGACACAAGAACCAACCCACTAAGCCACCTGGAGAGGGGAGAGGGAGGTGGTGAGGAGGAAGGGAGAGAAGAAGGAGGATGTAGAGGGAGTTCCACTGGGTAGGAATATTAGCATAGGAATGATCTGAGCCAGTGTGATATCATCTGGCCTGATCACGCTTCTCCTCGCTAAAAGAATTAAATAGTTCTGGCTCATTCACAAGACAAGGAGGAGGATGTTGGAACCTTGGTGGGGTGTAGGTGGTGGTCTTGTGGGGGTGTAACGTGTGTGGAGGTGTAGGGTGGGGGTGTAACCTGTGGGAGGGGTGGTAGGTCTTGTGGGGGTGTAATGTGTGTGGAGGTGTAGGTGGGGGTGTAACCCAGGAGGAAGTGGGGTGTACCTGTGGTGGGGGATAGGGGGTACCTGTTTGGGGGGTTAGGGTGTACGTGTGGCTCCAAAGGGTTAAGGTGTTGTTCACTAAGATGAGGTCAAAGGGGGCAATGTTTGGAGACGGTAATGTGTGTGTGTGTGTGTGTGTGAGAGAGAGTCCATACGTGTATGCAGGTGTTTCCTGCACCTAGGTACACAGTGAGACACGTTAATGGTAACTCGGATGATATAATTTGAATTCTGATAAGCTCTCACACATTTACATTCTATGTCACCCATTAAAACTGCCTTTGATAACAGGTGATAATTAAAAAAAAAAAACAGGAAAACAGCATTCAAAAGCAAAAAGGAATGCAGAGGTCAGAATTAAACCCAGAGACGTGTGTGTGTGTGTGTGTGTGTGTGTGTGTGTGTGTGTGTGTGTGTGTGTGTGTGTGTGTGTGTGTGTGCGTGTGTGTGTGTGTGTGTGTGTGTGTTAATGTTCACTAATTGTTGCTATCAAGTATGAAAACTAAGGGTGTGTTTACATCCTTGGTGACCTGGTGATCATAAGTTCATTTGTTGGACTAAATCGACTCTTTCCTCCTCGCAAATTTCTCATACAAGTAATTCTATATTTTGTAATTCATTCTCCCTTCAGAAAAAATAAATAAATAAATAAACCAGAGACCTTTAGGACAGGAAGCGAGTACTGTTTCCACTCAGCCACCACAACCTAAATATCAAATAAAAAACGACGATAAATAATAAATAATGTAAAATGACTAATAAATAACTAGTTGACTACACTAGTAAACCATCAACGTGACAGTAGTGTGATGTAAGAGGCTGAACTAACAATTGGTCGGCATCTTATCTCGGAGACCGGAAATAATAAACTTTTAATGACTCATTGTGTGTGTGTGTGTGTGTATGTATGTATGTATGTATGTATGTATGTGTGTGTGTGTGTGTGTGTGTGTGTGTGTGTGTGTGTAGTGTTCCGCAAGGCTGTTTACTGGGACCGTGATTGTTACTCGTGTATATAAATGACCTGTTTTACCTCCTTTTCACTAACCACTAAACTACTTATGTGTGTTTTATGTACAGATCACAACACACTCCATCCTTCTTCACCCAGACGTGAATAACAGAACACCAGGAAATGAATAACGTGTAATAATGTCATGAGTCTTAACACATGACATTATTTTCCCCACACTAAGATTGGTTCATAAGGGTGGCACTAAGATTGGTTCATAAGGGTGGCACTAAGATTGGTTCATAAGGGTGGCACTAAGGTTGGTTCATAGGGTGGCACTAAGATTGGTTCATAAGGGTGGCACTAAGATTGGATAAGGGTGTCATAAGGGTGGCACTAAGATTGGTTCATAAGGGTGGTACTAAAATTTCAGGGTGGCACTAAGATTGTTTCATAAGGGTGGCACTAAGATTGTTCATAAGGGTGGCACTAAGATTCATCATATGGGTGGCACTAAGATTGGTTCATAGGGTGGCACTAAGATTGGTTCATATGGGTGGCACTAAGATTGGTTCATAAGGGTGGCACTAAGATTGGTTCATAAGGGTGGCACTAAGATTGGTTCATAAGGGTGGCACTAAGGTTGGTTCATATGGGTGGCACTAAGATTGGTTCATAAGGGTGGCCGCTAACATGGTAATACTCTTCAATGTCACACCTACGTTAGATAAACGATGCAGTGAAGCTATGGGATAAAACACGTTAATAAACCATAGAAAAAAAGAACTTTACTCTGAACTGTTAAACCATTACCAAAAAAATATCTTAACATTGCATAAACTTAATAAATTTTGCTAGTTAATAACAATGCCACAAAAATAATAAACAAAGATGGAAAAAGAATAAAAATACATTAGATGTTAATATAATAATTGGTAATAGGAAGTAAATGATAAATGATGCCAAATTTTATTCAACTCAGACACGAGAGAGAGAGAGAGAGAGAGAGAGAGAGAGAGACTGGGATGAATGCAGAAGGAAGGAAGTTGTACCAGACAGTCAGTATATCGTGAACAATTATTCATAAAGTTGTACCTGAACTTTATAACTTGGAGTATGATGTAAATTTACGAATATTACGTGTTGCATCTCTCTCTCTCTCTCTCTCTCTCTCTCTCTCTCTCTCTCTCTCTATCTTCCTCCTGGAAATGAAAAATTCTAGATATTTTTGTTTTTCTTTATGTAATTGGTGATTTTTATTGTCATTTGTTATTTATTTCTGTAGGTTTCGTTTGTGTTATTTTTGTTTTCGTTCTTTTGTTATCACTCGTGGGGTATTTTTATTTGTCTGTTTAGTTGTTAGTTTTGTTTCCTTGTTCATCAGGTGTTGTTTTATTTTGTCTTTGGTTTATTAATTTATTTTTCCATATTTTTTTGTTTGTTTTTTTCTTTCCTCGTTGTCTTGTTTTTCTTTGCGTTTATTTGTTTTATTTCTTGTCTTTTCTTTCGTTCTTATTTTTATCTTATTATTAGTAATATTTTCTTTTACTTTTTAAATTTTAAAAATTTTCATTAAAAAATAAACTTAAACTCTTATGAAAAATATATATAATTTTATCTTATTTTGCTAATTTTTTATAACTGTGAATAAAGTTTATTATATATTTCCGAAAAACTATTTATTGGAGTTTTTTAATTTATTTTATTGGTTCTAACGAATATGGTTTGAGTTTTATTCACGAAAATAAAATTCCTCCAAGATTTTTGTAGTTAGTATTTTAACCAGAATATATTACTGATATATTTATCTTAACTTCGCTAAAAATCAAAATGAATAAAACAAAAGAGATGAGGAATTTAATTTTCGATGAATGAAAAATTATTCTTCATTCGTGAGATAATTTTTTATCTTTTTATTTTTTTTATTTTTCATTTGCATCAAGCAGGCGTCGTGATCCTGAATTAATATATATGTATCTTTCGTTATTTTCTGTCTCTTGTGTTAATGTAATTTTTTTGATGTGTTGATTATAGTGATTTATATAATTTATTTTTGTTGCTTTGTTGAAATGTGTTTTGTTAAGTTAGTTATATTTTTTTTATTTTTTTTATGTTTTTGTTAATGTTGTTACTTGTTGTTGTTGTTGTTGTTGTTGTTGTTGTTGTTTTTGTTGTTGTTTTTGTTTTCATCATTAATATTGTGTTTACTTTTGCCACTGTTGTTATTATCATTGTTGTTATTGTTATCATTGTTTTTGTCGTTATGGTCATTGTTAGTTAAGGTTCTATTGTATATCGCTGTTGTTAATGTCGCCTACGTCATTAACTACCAGTAATTTAGATCATTTAACAACCCATAACTACAACAAACCAAACGGTCCAAAAACCTATATAAAAAGAAGACCATCAATTACGGCTTGTCCATCAATAACTCCCAAAAATAAAACAAATTAATATAACTCTGCGTCTCTATAATTACGCATGGCATCAACTGCTACATTATACATAGTTGATACGAGATTATACTAATTACATACACAACACACTGCTTATATACACATTACTAGTTACCTCTCTGAATATACATTATGGAAGGAAATTTAAGCGATATTCTCACTATTAAGCGGAATTTAATTAGGCACAATTAGCATGAGAGGGTAATATACCTTGCTGTTTCTTTTTTCATAATATGGTCGTCCAATATTCCAGCAACAATTTATGCAGATTCGAATTTCTAAATACTGCTGGAAGCTGAGGTAAAATGTGGGGTTTATTCAGCTTGTCTGGAGGCCTCAGGGGGGGGGGTGGTGGTGTTGAGGGGGAGGGGGTGGATACACGTGCACACATATACAAGTGCACACAGACACACACATATACTCACACACACAGACACACACATATACTCACACACACACACACACACACACACACACACACACACACATACATACATAACCCCTCCCCTACAGACACACGTAGATCCAGGAAGCAGCGGTGTGCGTGAATGAGAGGATAGCATACTGTCGAGTGATTTATGGGGATGTTGCAATAGTTAGAGTGAATAGATTGAGGAGAGTGAAAGGAGAGAGAGACTGTCAGTGTTATTAACTCTTTTAGTCCTGTGGTATAGAGAGTGAAGATGTATAATAATAATAATAATAATAATAATAATAATGATAATAATAATACCGATGATAATAATAATAAACTATACCTGGTAATTTTTAAGAGGTAAAGTCAGTAGTAAAGAAAATGTAATAAGAATCGTGTTCATGTCACCGCCCTAGGACACTCCTCCCCAATTGGTGAGGTCCTTGGAGCATCACCTAAGGGCAGCGTTACCTTCCTCCTTCAGGATACACAATAAGAAGCTCTTTCACCTCCCCAGCAGGGTCGTCGACGTTGCTTGTTGGTCGTGGTAGCTGGGAAAATTAGTGCTTGGTTGGTTTATGGTTGTTTAAGGTGCTCGGGGGGTCACACACCATGATGGGGAGTAATGGTGAGAAGAACGTGAAATAAACTCGTTTTATTCATGGGTTTGGGTTCTTAAGTTTGTATGGTATATATATTGGATCACCTGAACATTTACCCACTTTAGTTTCTTAGCTGATAATTAAACACCTGAGTTATCCTAAACTAACGTTAATCCTTTACTTTGCCTTGATTAACCTAACGTAACCTAACAGTACTCCTCGTGCACAGGTCAACAGTCATACTAGCCATGTATCGTTCTGCCACTATGACACATAACTCAGGTAAGTCCAAAGGTAACTACAAAAATTAACAATAATAAGTAGAAAGTAAAACAAAAGGCCAGAAAATATCAATAAAAGCGTGGGCCAAGGTTGGTCTTTTTTTTGGGGGGGGAGCGGGAGGAGGTAGAGAGGGAGGAGGAATGTGACGGAAGGAACGTGAGGAACGGTGAGGAAAGGTTTTGTGAAGGGTGGAGTGTGGAGGATGGTGAGGGAAGGAACTTTAGGAACGGTGAGGGAAAGAGTGTCTGTGGAAGAGAACATGAGGAACGGAACATGAAAGGCGGAACGTGTGGAACAGAACATGTGGTACGGAGGAGCGTGTGGGTTGGGGCGGACCTATTGTCGATCGATCATGCGTTGACAGATTTGGTGTGGCCTCCCAGATGCTGAGGGTGGTGGTGGTGGTGGTGGTGGTGGTGGTGATGGTGGAGGTGATGGTGACGGTGACGCGGCGGAGGTGGCGGCGGCAGGAGAGACGGCGGCGGCAAGGGAGGCAGCGGCGGTTGTATTAGTGGTTGTGATAGTTGTGGTGGTTATGATGGAAGGGATAGTTGTTGTGGTGGTGGTTAATTGATAGTGAGGATAATGGTAGTGATGGTGGTAGAGGTGATATAAGTAATTGTGGTAAATTCACCTACCTTACCTGCCAGGTAGATTTATCGGAGTGGTATGAGAGGGATATTAGATGGGGAGAGGGTGGGGTTTATTGTGGGGTAAGGGGGGGGAGTGGGGGAGGTAGTGTGTGGGTGGGTGAGGATGCATAAGGATAGTGTATTATATAGTATGGGTGGGTGTGGAGTAGAGGAGGATGGGTGTACCTTTAACCCATTTACCCACCCACACCCCATCACACCTTACACCCACACCCCTCAAATCCACCCATCCACCTACCCCGACACCCTCAAATCTCCCACCCACACCCTCCCTGTCATTAACACATTCCTCTTAAGTACTAGCTGAAGCTGGTTTCAGGAATACGAAGGTGAGGTGCGGGAGGTGTAGGAGGTGCGGGAGGTTTAGGAAGTACGGAGACAAGAGACGAACAAGGGAGGACGTTGAAAAATGGGAGGAGGAAGAAGGATAAGGAGGTGGAGTAAGGGTCGGAGAGATGAGGTGTGTGTGTGTGTGTGTGCGCGCGCGCGGGTCAGTATATGTATTGTTCACGATATATGAACATCATATATGTGGCCGTATGCGCCTACCTATAGCTCCATCAGACAACAGTAGTGAACAAGTGAACAAAACCTACAGTCATTCTCTCATGAACACAAGTACAGTTCCCATTCAGTAATTACCTCAGAAGAATCAAACATTTACCCCTAGATAAACACCTTCACTTATATCAAATACCAATAAATTACTTTGATTATAACCCAAAATTCTTCACCTTGATTGATTAATTTATTGATTGATTGATTGATTGATTGATTGAGTGAATGGGTAAAATATCAGGCGTCTCATCGTCAATTTGTCTTAAGAAAAACATGACAAAATAATAGGTTGTTATTTTTGCCTTACTAAGCCCTCAGATGGTTGATATAATTTACGTGATAGGAAGGTTATATATACTGAATATATATATTTTTTTAGTGAGGTATTGCGTATATTCGTTGATGTATTGCGTGTTCGACTTTAAATGTACACAGATGTAGGTGGGGGGGAGGGAGGGGTAGTTTTTTTTTTTTTTTACGTGCACTGTTTCGGGGAAGTAAACACGAGCGTCAAATTGTTAATAAAACATTACCAAAATTGTCTTGATAACGCGAGAGGTCCTGTGACGTCTAGAAATATTTGGCTTACGGTTCTTAATGGTGTAAACTCGTCAAGATGGTGTAGTGTCCCGTCAAGATGCTGTTTCCCGTCAAGATGGTGCAGTCCCCGTCAAGATGGTGTAGTCCCCGTCAAGATGGTGTAGTACCCCGTCAAGATGGTGTAGTGCCTGTCAAGATGGTGTAGTACCTGTCAAGATGGTGTAGTCCCCCGTCAAGATGGTGTTTTCCCCGTCAAGATGGTGTAGTCCCCCGTCAAGATGGTGTTTTCCCCCGTCAAGGTGGTGTTTTCCCCCGTCAAGGTGGTGTAGTCCCCCGTCAAGATGGTGTTTTCTTCCATCTCTACAATAATTAACTAAAGAAGAACACAATACCAACACAAAAGGTCATAACCCTATCAGAATCCAATGGAACAAAATGTCCTCATAACCCCCTAAGATAATCAGTAACAACAACCATCACTTAACTTATTCAAGATCTTATTTATTTACGTCCACTCATTAAATTTCATCAAAATCCGTCAGTATTTGCTTAAGTTATCGCGTTGACAAGAGATACTGACGGACGGACGCGGGAGGACGGACGCGGGAGGACGGACGCGGGAGGACGGACGCGGGAGAACGGACGTGGGAGGACGGGGGGAGGGGAAGGTGGATGAAAAAAGAGTAAACACAACGCCTCTGAATTATTGACAATAGATATAATACCGATAATGAAAGACAAATGTGTAATAAACTATAGACGGTAGACATAGATACAAAAGAGAAAGAGAGAGAGAGAGAGAGAGAGAGAGAGAGAGAGAGAGAGAGAGAGAGAGAGAGAGAGAGAGAGAGAGAGAGAGAGAGAGAGAGAGAGAGAGAGAGAGAGAGAGAGAGTCAGCATCCCTCACAGTGGGTAATAACATGTTGACAGTAGGCGGTGATAGCCCTTTGTGATGTGTGTGTGTGTGTGTGTGTGTGTTGGGATGATGCTGGCGCCTCTATGGTCGATATAACCGCTGCCTGGTGTGAGGGAGGTGTGAGAGAGAGAGAGAGTTGAGGGCCCGAGGTGTGAGGGAAGTAGAAGAGGGAGGTGAGAGAGAGAGAGAGGAAGGAAGTATGAGGGAAGTGGGGGAGAGAAGTGTGAGAGAGAGAGAGGAAGGAAGAATGAGGGAAGTGGGGGAGAGAGGTGTGAGAGAGAGAGACGGAGGAAGGGGTTTAGAAAGGAGAATTTTATATACACAGAAGAAATGAAGAAACCAGAATAATGAGACAAAAAGAGAGTAAGAGAGAGAGGAAAAAACTAAAGGGAGAGACAGAGTGAGGAAGTAAATCACATATAGTTTAATAACAAAATTATAGTGAACTTCATATTCAAAGTTTCTAAATAAATAATTGAACATCTTATCCTCCCACGAGACTGACTCAAACAAATCAACATCTGACTCTAATGTTTACCCCACGAGACTGACTCAAACAAATCAACATCTGACTCTAATGTTTAACCCCACGAGACTGACTCAAACAAACCAACATCTAACGACGTCATTCCTCGTCTTGAGTCATCGCATACCCTGTAGCTAGAATCCATAACTCATTCCTAGAGACAATTTTATTTTTCATTGCTTTGATAAGAATGATGTGACCTCAATAATTACGCTTAGTGTTGTGTTGTGTTATTATGCTGCCTTAATAACCAATCCGCTTGTTTGAGCTTGTCATGGTTGCTAAGGATGAAGGAGAGTTGGTGAAATTTACTCAGTGGATCCATTTAATCTTTAAATCAGAATTACCGTCAGTTTTCTGTCTAAATATGTAAATACCTGAATAAAGTCACTGAATTGAAAAATGTAGAATGCATCACATAATGTTTTTCAATGGATAATCATAAGAATGAATAACAATCATTTATGGTATTCATTTATCTCGTAATTAAGCCTCTAGGTACGCTGTTTCCTGTTTCAGTAAAAATCTAATATACATAATAATAATAATAAGAGGCATTACCCTGTCATACTAAATAGGTATCTTGTATGACTCATTTGGACAGGTAATATGGATAGGTTGTAAATGACGGTAAATATATATTGTTTATATTATTTTTATCTATGATTCTTTTATTTTATTTTGTTTTATTATATTTTTTTTTGGCATTGTTTCAGCTGGAGAGGAAACTTAACTCTTGAGGGAGATTATAAAGTCGTAACTCGCCTCTAAAACTCCTAACACCCGATTTGATTTCCTGTTTATCACACTACCCAGATATCATGTCCTTATCTAAACATAATCCTCCCATCGTTGATTAAACAAGATAAACGCGAGGGAAAATAGAAAAAGAAAAATACAATATAGTTAGAAATATTTTAAACACGTTACGTCTTTACAATATGTGACAATAACCCGACAAAAGAGAAATATTTTTTTTTCCTCGGAGTGACCATCACCACGAACCTCTCATCCCGGGCAAAGGCCAATGGCGGCGCGTACATCATTTATAATCTATTTCTCTCCCTTTGGCGCTAATTATTTCCTGGTCGAGAGCGAGAGAGGGAGAGAGAAAACAATAGAGAGATTGAGAGAGGCGGAGAAAGTGAAAGAGGGGAGCGGGCAAGAAGAGACACTACGCTCTTTTTTTTTTTTACCAGGATGGATAATGATAATCGCCTTTGTTTACCCTGATCAGCTGATTTATGTACAAGATAATGAAAATGAAACCATAGAGACTTATTATTATTATTATTATTATTATTATTATTATTATTATTATTATTATTATTATTATTATTATTATTATTTACAAAGAAGTATCCATACACAGCAAGCATACAAACACACACATATTTCCATACACAAACATACATACATTCCTACATACACACACACACACACACACACACACACACACATACATTTCCACAGACAAACAAACATACATTCCTCCACACACGCGCACACACACACACACACACACACACACACACACACACACACACACACACACATATTCTCCAAACAAAAGCAACAACACAGGAGAGAGAGATAAGAGCCGAGAGAATAATATTATGAACGTGGGTCAGGTAAAGTGAGGGGGAGAGAGAGAACGTGAGAAGCTCGGGCGTTCATTGATGATGGAACGGGTCACGACTGCCGGCGCCTGTCACTCCGTCAGTTTACCTGTCTCCTAAAGCTCTCCAGAACTAATGATCTGATCATCACGGTCATTTCCTCGCAGGTTTAGTCTGGACGTTGACTCAAATACCTGGTACGTGGAAAACAAACCAAACAAAAAAATATATTTACAGTATTTACACACGACAACACAGCCAACTTTCACCTTGTTGATAAATCTGGAGTTCCTTTTGACCAGACGGACGGCAAAGACAAGGCAATGTTTTATTTGTTTATTTATTTGTGTTATTCTGCTCACGCTTCGACGGTGAGACACAGGTGAGACAATGAGTTATTTATGCGAGCGACTTTCACAGACTTAGTTAGAAGGGGGAGTAGGTGGCGACTATTTGTTTATTTACATGTAACTTTCACAGACTTTGCCAGGGTATGAGCTAAGTGTAATGATAATAATAATAATTAACGGTTTATTGAAAAAGTTCTGCAGCCCGAAGGCTGAAAATATACATTAGACATAAATGACTTATTACATACATTGGTGGTTTAACAAAAGCCTTCATTAGAGAAAGGTAAAGGAACATACAGTGAACATACAGATTAATGTAGGTGTTGAACAGCAAACTCGTAGTGTAGTAACTCCCTCCCAGATGGTGTTAGGAGGAACTCACCTGGTGTAGTAGTTCCCTCAGATGTTGTTATGAGGGACCTGGCGTGGTGTAGTAATTCCCTCACAGATGGTGTTATGAGGGGCCTCACGTGGTGTAGTAATTCCCTCACAGATGTTGTTATGAGGGACCTCACGTGGTGTAGTAATTCCCTCACAGATGGTGTTATGAGGGGCATCACGCGTGTGTGTGTGTGTGTGTGTGTGTGTGTGTGTGTGTGCTATAATTCTCAGATAATTTAATAGAGATATGACAATAAATATTCGTTTATTTACATGCGATCTACATATTGGCCACGAATGTCACCAGTATATATTCACTTATTTACGCGCAATTTCCACAGATTTTACCAAGTGTACAGTAATCGCTTCATGATAATTACACACACACGTGTTAAACTTCACCGAGAGAGAATTAAGGCACACATCGATATATTTACGTCGGATTTTCCCAGACTTCACCGGCGATACAACCAACACACTTTATCTATTTACATTTTTATTTTATACAACATTGAGTGAAAGAGTATGTTTTAATTTTAACCTTCAATAACTGCTATCTACTTTACGGTTAAAATATCCTCTTCAAATATATATCTACATACGATAAATATACCAAAAGATATGGACAGTTTAACACACACACACACACACACAGTTACCCATTTACGTGCGAGTTTCTCAGACTTCTCCGGTAACCAATCATTACACAGTGTTCACTCTAGCACGGTGGTGGTGTACAGAGGTAAGATGATACTGCCTTGTGATTTTCTAGTTATCTGACCGTAAAATAAAATACAAGGTTAGTATATTAACTTATGTATGCTTCCCAGTGTATACTATTCACCTGACAGTCTTGACTCTTGATTCATTAATTATTTTCATCCTTGTTAGAATTTAAAGTCTTTGAAATTATCGCCAAGTTTCATTTTCTTTGTGTTGGGTTGTTGATGCGACGGTAATTAGTGTATATAAACACGTGAGTATATTTATGTAGTTGTATTGATACACATGTGTGTGTGTGTATCTGTCTGTCTGTCTGTGTGTGTCTGTTCGTCTATCTGTGTCTATGTCTGTCTATATGTATGCGTGTGTATCTGTGTATGTCTATGTACGTGTGTGTGTGTGTGTGTGTGTGTGTGTGAGCAAGTGAGCGCCCAGAACAGAATTTTTCCCCGTTGTCTTAATAGTCGACAAATCAAACAGGTATATATATCTTTGTTCTCATACTTCTTTTTTTTTTCTTTTGCCAACCTCATCCCAGTCTCGCGAGTCACCAGGAACGTGTATGTTTCATTACAATCTTTTTTCTTCCTCTTCTTCTTCTCCTCCTCCCCATCTCTTTGACTCAGCTTATGAACCACCGCCAAACACTCACTCACTCACTATGCTTTTTTTTTTCTTTTGCTCTTCATTTTTTTTATTAACTCTCAGCCAATATTCTCAGACAGTGAAGAGTTTCTCCTACGTATGATTACATTCATTTTTTCCCCTCCTACACTTGGTTCAGGTCGATGCAACAAGCACTCAACAGTTACGTATTTACAAGCGTTTTTTGTTAGCCTTTCCGCCTCCATTCCCCACTCTTATCCCTCTCATCCCTCTCCCCATGACCCCTCCCTCACCCTCCCACCGTAGACAAGCACCACTCATAACCCTTCCTCTTCCTCCTGTCTTCACCCCTTCCCACTCATTCTCTTCCTCTTCTAGTCCTCCTGTCTACTCACTCCCACTCTCCTTCCTAACCTTCCTCTCACCCTCTCTTAACCCTCTCCCCTCCCTCTTACTCCCTCTTCCCGTGCACTCAATTACCCCCTACCCTTAATTTCCCATTCATTCCCCTTCCACCCCCCTTACTCCCTTACCCTCCCACTTACCCCTACGATCCCCACTCCTCCCCTCTTTCACTCTCTCCCCCACCCACCCCCTCCCCACCCAACCCCTTTCCTCCCACTCATTCCCCTCTCCTCCCACTCACTCCCCTCTCCTCCCACTCACCTCCTTCACCAGTACAGATTACATGATGAAAGTCAAATATCAATTATTCCTAGAGTCAGCAGATACACGGGGGTCGGTTACCTTTCCCCGGGGCGCGTCTGGTAGGAAGAGTTTTGTGTACACAGGAGCAGGCAAGAGCGAAGACAAGGCCGCTCCTGCTTCATCTTAGTAATACGTGTAATGTTAAAAGTCAGGGTGGGGGGTTTGTCATGGCTAGTTGGGGGTGGGGAGGCGGGTGTGGGAAGGGGTTGAGATGGAGGGTGTGGGTGAGGGGGGTTGTGGACTGGGTTGTGGGGACTGGATGGGGTTGAGGGAATTGGAGAGGTAGGGTGTGGGTAGGGGTTGAGATGGAGGGTGGGGTGTGGGGACTGGATGGGGTTGAGGGAATTGGAGAGGTAGGGTGTGGGTAGGGGTTGAGATAGAGGGGAATTTTGTGGTTGACATGGGGTGGATAGAGAAGTGAGGACTGAATGGGGTTGAGGGGTTAGGGGCCTAGGTGAGAGGTACTGAGACTGGGTGGGAAGCTGTGTGGAGTGGGACTATGACGTCATTGATGAGAGATAAGATAAACGGTGATATGAAGGATTAGGAGTGGAGCAAGAGAGATGAAGATAGGATGATGAAGAAGAAGCAGGAGAAACAGATGATAAAAGATGGAGAAAGAAGGGGAAATAAATACCGGAGACACAAACCTGGAATTAAACTACTGTGGCAAGTCGAGAGTGAGAAGTGGAGGAGGAGTAGCGGTGGAGAGATACTCAAGGCCGGTGGATGAGACAGAAGAGTCGAGTAATAGAAATAGAGATTGATGAAAGGAGTAAAGGATGAATTATAACACACGTACACACACACACACACACACACACACACACACACATTCTTACATACATACACACATTCTTACATACACACACGTACACATACACACACACACACACACATTCTTACATACATACACACATTCTTACATACATACACGTACACATACACACACATTCCTCCAACACACCGACATTCCTAGATACACACACAACATATAATAATCAAATTCCTTTTTTTTTTACAGAGACGAATAAGCATCTCAGGTCCGCCTCGACAACTGGTGAAGAGATAACGAAAAAAAAGGGGGGAACACACTTGGACTAGCCCTCACCTGGACAGAGCAGGTAATGATCACACCTTCCTTCTACGAAAATTTAGTCCACTTATCCAATTTTACCTTTCGTCCAAAAATCGATGATATAATGATTCCCTTTACTTGACAGATAATATATTTTTCTGTATCTCTCTCTCTCTCTCTCTCTCTCTCTCTCTCTCTCTCTCTCGTTCCTTCTCTTGTCATTCTTGCACCACCGTTACTCGCCACGACACGGTGAGGCGAATCGAGAGAGGACAGAGAGATAAAGAGAGATAGAGTTACAACGAAAGAGAGAGAGAGAGAGATAGATAGAGAGAGAGAGAAGAGAAGCAAAAAATAATGAAGGTGGTACTGTTTGTGTTAGAGAGTTGTGAGACCGTCCGTACCGTCAATCTATAATTAGCCAAGTCAGTCTCTAAAATATGACCCTAGCGTCCACACTAACTCTTGAGCCTTGTGTCAGTCCCTGCTTATCTCCGGGCGAGGGGCGGACCTGCCAGCCTCCTAGTGGTGGAGTTAGTGGAGGGGTGACGTGAGGTGAGGTGAGGTGAAGTGAGGGAGTTTGTAAAGGTGTGGGAGGGTGGTGGTTTGAGTGAGGGAGGGTGAGGTGAGGTTGAGGGAGGGTTGGTGGGGGTTTTAGAGAGAAGGAAGATAGGGAGGAAGAGGAGGTGTAGGTAGGTAAGTAGGGGAGAAGGAGGACATGTGAAACGGAATGTGGGATGGAGTATGAGAGAAAGGAAGTTAGTGGAAGGGGTATAAGGCAGGGAGGTGTTAGAGAGAGAGACAGAGATAAAGATGAGGGAGGGATGGAAGTGGTAGGTGTTGGGGGAGAAAAGAAATGAAGGTGAAGAAGGGAAGAGATGAAATTGCAGGAGATAAATAACAGAGAGAAAGTGAGAGAGAGTTTGGATGTTGGAATGAAAGGAGAAGAGGAGGAAGGAAGAATGGAGGGAGTAAAAGAGAGAGAGAGAGAAAGAGATAGAAGCAATTGAAGAGAGAGAGAGAGAGAGAGAGAGAAAAGTATGCAGGTAGACAAGTAGGTAAAGAGAAAGCGAGAGACAGACACACACACAGACAGACAGAATGGAAGAATACACAAGAGAAGATTAGCTAACCCGACACACATCCCTACAAGGCCTTCACACATGCCTATAGTAAGCTCTCAGGTGAACACACACACACACAGGTGAACCAGCACACAGGAGGAGTCACCTGACGAAGTACTAAGGAGAAACTCGACCACCTGTTCCTTTAGACTCCGGTCACTGGTCAATAATGGGCTCCCGTCCTAATAAGCTCCAGTCATAATAGGTCCCAGAGCTAATTGGTCGCAGTCATAAATAGGTCTGTCATAAATAGCTCCCAGTCAAAATAGCTCCCAGTTAAAATAGCTCCCAGTTAAAATAGCTTCCAGTCAAAATAGCTCCCAGTTAAAATAGGTCCCAGTCCCATTATGGCCCAAAATGGCACCGAAATTGCACTTAGACTGTACCATAAATAAATGCATTATCACACCACCACCACACCAACACCACCACCACCACCACCACCACCACCCACCACTACCCACCACCACCTACCATCCCCACCACCACCACCACCCACTCCACCACAACTACCACCCACCACCACCCACCACCACCACCACTCCACCACAACTACCACTCACCACTACCACCACTTAGGTAATGATAAATAAACACAACTTATGCCTAAATGTTTCCAATAGGCGGCGCTGATGAATGGTCCGGCGAGGCCACTATGTAAATCAGTTTAAGCTCGACACTAGATAACTTAAGTTTGATCAGCGGCCATTTTTGGTGTATGGAGGGAGGTGAGGGTGGAGGAGGCGACACAGTGGTTCTCTCTCTCTCTCTCTCTCTCTCTCTCTCTCTCTCTCTCTCTCTCTTTTGTCGTATATACGGTTGAACTGAGAGGCTGAGGAGAGGGAATGAATCTATATTTAATGATAGGACTGGAGAGGAATAAGTTAACAGATGAAGTGTAGGTAAAAGTCTCGCTTCAGCCATCATTTCAAAGACTTGCTTCAGCTTAGAGAGTTTCAGGAGTGTACAGAAACTCCTGATCGTGGCTTCATATACCCTTGTGTTGTCCACATAATCATCATCATCGCCGCTCATTAGTCATTACCGATATAACAAATTAAAAAAACATTAATATCAACTACATAATTGGGGAATCTATTTAGAGTCCAGCTTACAAGGACAATTAATATAGAGCCAGGGATTAACTACATATAGAGCATAGGAATTAGAGTTTTTCAAGGACAAAAGAAATCTAAGAAATATGTTTGTGGGTAAAAAATGTCTCGGGTTGATTTCCAAATGCAAGGTTTTCCAAGGACTGTCTTCAAGGAGCAAGACTCACTCGTACGGTGATTGAGTTCAAGAATTATGAAGAACCAAGAGACTGGTTTCAGGGTATGAGTACAAGGTCTTTAAGGGACTTGTCAAGGAACAAAAAGGCACTTCCAGGTATAAAGCTCAAGGTGGGGGGCGTGTCTAGAGGTTAACGTCAAGGTGGAGGGGCGTCTAGGGTTAACGTCTCTCTCTCTCTCTCTCTCTCTCTCTCTCTCTCTCTCTCTCTCTTTTGTCGTATATACGGTTGAACTGAGAGGCTGAGGAGAGGGAATGAATCTATATTTAATGATAGGACTGGAGAGGAATAAGTTAACAGATGAAGTGTAGGTAAAAGTCTCGCTTCAGCCATCATTTCAAAGACTTGCTTCAGCTTAGAGAGTTTCAGGAGTGTACAGAAACTCCTGATCGTGGCTTCATATACCCTTGTGTTGTCCACATAATCATCATCATCGCCGCTCATTAGTCATTACCGATATAACAAATTAAAAAAACATTAATATCAACTACATAATTGGGGAATCTATTTAGAGTCCAGCTTACAAGGACAATTAATATAGAGCCAGGGATTAACTACATATAGAGCATAGGAATTAGAGTTTTTCAAGGACAAAAGAAATCTAAGAAATATGTTTGTGGGTAAAAAATGTCTCGGGTTGATTTCCAAATGCAAGGTTTTCCAAGGACTGTCTTCAAGGAGCAAGACTCACTCGTACGGTGATTGAGTTCAAGAATTATGAAGAACCAAGAGACTGGTTTCAGGGTATGAGTACAAGGTCTTTAAGGGACTTGTCAAGGAACAAAAAGGCACTTCCAGGTATAAAGCTCAAGGTGGGGGGCGTGTCTAGAGGTTAACGTCAAGGTGGAGGGCGTGTCTAGAGGTTAACGTCAAGGTGGAGGGCGTGTCTAGAGGTTAACGTCAAGGTGGGGAGGGGGCGTCTAGAGCCAACGTCAAGGTGGAGGGGGCGTGTCTAGAGGTTAACGTCAAGGTGGAGGGCGTGTCTAGAGGTTAACGTCAAGGTGGAGGGCGTGTCTAGAGGTTAACGTCAAGGTGGAGGGCGTGGCCCAGAGGTTAACGTCAAGGTGGGAGGGCGTGTCTAGAGGTTAACGTCAGGGTGGAGGGCGTGTCTAGAGATTATCGTCAAGGTGTGGTGGAGGGCGTGGCCGTCCTGAGGCTAACCTCAAGGTGGGAGGGCGTGTCAGAGGCTAACCTCAAGGTGGAGGGCGTGTCGTGAGGTTAATCCCAAGGTGGAGGGCGTGTCCTGAGGCTAACCTCAAGGTGGAGGGCGCCCAGATTAACGTAAGGGTGGAGGGCGTGTCGTGAGGCTAACTCTCAAGGTGGAGGGCGTGTCTAGAGGTTAACGTCAAGGTGGAGGGCGTGTCCTGAGGCTAACCTCAAGGTGGAGGGCGTGTCAGGAGTATAACCTCAAGGTGGAGGGCGGCCCAGAGATTAACGTAAGGGTGGAGGGCGTGTCGTGAGGCTAACCCTCAAGGTGGAGGGCGTGTCTAGAGTGCTAACGTCAAGGTGGAGGGCGTGTCGAGGTTAACTTCAAGGTGTGGAGGGCGTAACCTGAGGCTAACCTCAAGGTGGAGGGCGTGTCTAGAGGTTAACGTCAAGGTGGAGTGTCTAGAGTAGTTAACGTCAAGGTGGAGGGGGCGTCTAGAGGCTAAACCCCGTGGGAGGGCGGCCGTGAGGCTAACTTCAAGGTGGAGGGCGTGTCGTGAGGCTAACTTCAAGGTGGAGGGCGTGTCTAGAGGCTAACCTCAAGGTGGAGGGCGTGTCGTGAGGTTAACTTCAAGGTCCAAAGATTTATCCAAAGACCGAATGACTTTTAATTGGCCAGAGACACCCGAGACGCCCAGGTGTCCACTATACCGTCTTCCAGGGAATAGAAAGACACCCTGGACCATCATCCTCCAAGGACGCGAGGGACATCTTGGAACCGTCTCTGAGGGAGGTAAGGTTGGATGCCTTTACTCAGAAGGGTCGCGAATCCTGGAAGGTAAAGAGTGGGTGGGGGAGGTGCAGGAGGCGAGGGTGGGGGGAGGAGCAGGAGAAGAGGGTGGGGGAGGCAGGAGAAGAGGTGGGGGGAGGTGCAGTAGAAGAGGGTGGGGAGGGGCAGGAGGCGAGGGTGGGGAGGCAGGGAGGCGAGGGTGGGGGGAGGGGCAGAAGGTGAGGGAGGCGTGAATGTATTTTCAGAAAGTCGTGAAGCCTATGACGTATAAGGGTCCACATCTATAAAAAGAACATTTATTCGTAATTCAAGATATATCTTTACTCGTGTTAGGTTTGGTTAGGTTAGGTTTGGTTAGGTTAGGTTAGGTTTGGTTTGGTTAGGTTAGGTTAGGTTAGGTTAGAAAAAATATGTATATGTGGATGACATTTAACTAGTTTGATCTATACACATAATATATATACATATATAAATTATATACGTCTATATATCATAAAGAATTAGCACAGATGAAAATATTGACTGACATGACTAAAGATAAATAATTTCGCCGCTTCATGTAAATTATCAAAACACACAAGAAAGGTTTATTTTTATACAAATTAACAAAAAATATCAAACATTTTAACAATTAACTCCATCACAAGTTAACACAGACACAATCACATACTTCTATAACTAACATCAAAGTGAATCACCATCCATTAAATTAACCAAAAATCTTTACAAACTGAACTAACACAAAACTATCACTTAACCCTAACCTAACCTAACCTAACCTAACCAAACCTAACCTAACCAAACCTAACCAAACCTAACCAAACCTAACCAAACCTAACCAAACCAAACCTAACCAAACCTAACCAAACCTAACCTAACCAAACCAAACCTAACCTAACCAAACCTAACCAAACCTAACCTAACCAAACCTAACCTAACCTTGACACAGACGACGACAAATAACACAGATAGACTCAATAATAATAGTGTTTTAACCAATGGTCTTAATTAACACAGGTAGGAAGATATGACCACACAGGTATAGGAAATAGCTTAGAGGTCATATATAAAAGAGATTGGTCAATATATTCCTCAGGTTGACGACACAGTGGTATATTAGAGAGGAGGGAAGGTATACGGTATATTTCTTCGTTATATCGTTATATTTGGGGATATATATTTTATGTACCAAACCTAACCTAACCTAACCAAACCTAACCTAACCAAACCAAACCTAACCTAACCAAACCTAACCAAACCTAACCTAACCAAACCTAACCTAACCTTGACACAGACGACGACAAATAACACAGATAGACTCAATAATAATAGTGTTTTAACCAATGGTCTTAATTAACACAGGTAGGAAGATATGACCACACAGGTATAGGAAATAGCTTAGAGGTCATATATAAAAGAGATTGGTCAATATATTCCTCAGGTTGACGACACAGTGGTATATTAGAGAGGAGGGAAGGTATACGGTATATTTCTTCGTTATATCGTTATATTTGGGGATATATATTTTATGTTATTATGATTATTGAGAGTATATTCTCACCTGTGTGTATATTTTAGTGTATATTCTCACCTGTGTGTATAACTGTATATACTTGGTTAGGTTATGTAATATTTTGGGTATATATTCATAATAAGTATATACACTATTACCTGTGTATATTCCTTCAGGTGGTGGTGTCATCGTACAGTTGGTGTCAGTCGTACAATTGGTGTCAGTCGTACAGGTGGTGTCATCTGTACAGGTGGTGTCAGTCGTACAGGTGGTGTCAGTTGTTCAGGTGGTGCTGGGGTCAACAGGTGGTGTCAGTCGTACAGGTGGTGTCAGTCGTACAGGTGGTGTCAGTCGTACAGGTGGTGTCAGTCGTACAGGTGGTGTCAGTCGTACAGGTAAACCCACTGAAACTGGTTACCTGTGATTATTTTTTTTTACGTATTATTGAAGAGAAAATCTGAGTGAATGATGATCTTGATACCCTGGTAAAATGTTGACTTATGTACACACACGCACGCACGCACACACACACACACACACACACACACACACACACACACACACAGCATTATCATGTATCTATCTTCACTAATACATAGAACATGGAAATATACTGTAAACACAACACTATGTTAGTCACTCCTCAAATGTAAATAAAACAGAAAACGGTAAAATCTATACAAGATATATAAATAAATTCACTTAATATATGTACATTATTTTTATATATACATTATTTATATATATATACATTCTTTTAATTGTTATATATGATTTACTATAGACTTGCAGAGAGTTTTACGAAATATATAAATTCGATGTCTTTGAGGAATTTAGAGTTAAATCTATATGATAATTTGGTTTAATATATGTACGTGTTATAAGTATTTTTCTGTATTTTGGTATTAGTGAGTAATGTGTTAATAAATACTGCATGTGTGTTATATAGGCCTATAATAATTAAGACTGATAGAATCATAGGTTAAATAATTCACCAACTTAACTGTACGATAAAGATTAAATCACAATATATTACACAAATAAATTAAATGCAATAACTCTTCAATAGAAAAAAACATACTTAAGATATAAGCCATCAATATAAAAACAAACATAACACTTAGAACGAATAATAAAAAAAGAAATAAGATGGTGTAGAGGTGTGTGTGAGTTGGCCTGGAGGGAGGAGGTGCAGTGTACGATAACTTCCCTGAGGTAACTGAGCCGCCCCTCTGGCAGTTGTTGGAACTCGTCCCAACTTGTCGCGCGCCACCTGATAACATCGCGACCCGCATCCGAACCCCGTGATGAACATCCTCATATAATAACGTCTCTATCACTCCCTCTTATTTCTATCTATCTATCTATATTTTCAATCGGTTTTTTTATTAATTTTAAGGTATTATATGAGTTTTAATGCGGCATTAAGTTATAATTACGGTTTTATAGGTGGTTGTGGTTGATTATGCAAAGGTATTGGGAAGGGTTTCGGACGGGGTGAAGATGGCGCACAGTGACAAGTGTCCAGGATGCTTCCCTCGACAAGATGGCGACCCAATGAACCGAGAAATGTTTTAGAGAGGGAAGGCGGATGGAGGTACTACGCGCCCTCCCCTAGTTACGAGTATTTAACCCTAGATATTGTTATTTTATCGTGGTTCTTAGAGTAGTGCCAAATGTTTATGTAAATGTGTATTGCCGCCTCTACACCCCTCGTTCTTATATTCATTGTAGTCATCCACAGTGTTGTAAAAATGTTTAGATGTTTAGTCAATGATCCAAAGGGTTGATTTTCACGGTTTGGGCTGCTTTATTGCCTACTAAAATTTTAAAACTAAATATAAGGAAGGATTTTTAAGTACTTATTCACTATTTTGTTGTTTTCACTATTCAATATTATTTAACAAAGGGAAACATTATATTAGTATCGTCATATTTATATTAGAAGGATTTTGTCCGATTTTTTTTATTAAAGTATTTTGTCGGGTTTATTGTTCCGCTTTCATGATTTCATCTGGTTTAATCTCATGAAGGTGTCATTTTGTCCAGTGGGAAATATTATGGAATTTTGTCTGATGGGATTTTTTTTTCGTATTCACTGAAATTAAAGACGCCTTAAGCTGTACTCAAGGAGGCACGGTACACGACCACTTCACTTCCCCAACTGTAAAGTGATCAGGTACCATCTACACCTGGGAACTAATCAGCGATACAGTACAGGTAAAGTATTCATTATTAAAACAGCTGTAGTTATTTTGTAAGATTTTAAATGAAGAATTGTTAAATTTAATAAATTTGTAATAATAATAATAATAATAATAATAATAATATAATTTAGTTCTGATCAGTGAGTTAAGACCTTAATTTATTATTATTATTATTATCTTTCTCTCTCTCACCTCGTCAGCAGTGAACTTACCGGTAAAGCTCTGGTCGTAACCGAATTATAGCGCGCGGGGAAACGGAAGTATTTGTCCAAGTCCCAAATGTTCACCTTGAAGGCTCTAATATCTGTCTTTTGTGCTATCTAATCGGGCCAATCAGCATCCACCCGCCGGTCATAACTGGTCCGTGATTGGGGGGTCTGGCTAGAGTTTAATGACGTCACAAGAGTTTCGGCAGGTTTCTTCCAATACCTTTTCGTCTTAGCTGGAGTTTTCAAGAGTCCTACGTCATAATTCAGGTAGTTGCCAGTTATTAATTTTTTTTTTTGCATTATTTTTCAGGTAGTTGCCAGTTATTATGTTTTGCGGTAATATTTCAATGACGATTTTCTTTTTCTTTGTCGCCAAATATCGTGTTATTCTAGTTTATTATCGTATTGTGTTCCTAGGTCTGTCATTATCCTCCGTTATCTCTTATTACCTGTTGTATTTACTGTTTCTTTCGTTGTTATTATTATAGTTCTTCTTTTTTGTTTTTCGTTCTCGTTATATTTAGTTTTTTTCTATTATTGTATTGTATATTTATGTAGTTTTATTTATACTTTATTATTTAAGTTCATTGATTATTTTATTTGTTTTTTTATGTTTTTTTATTACTTGTTTGATTGTTTGTATGTTTTTGTTTGTTTTTTCGTTGTTTGATGATTAAGGTTTTGTTTTCTAACTTTAACCTTCGGGTAAGATCGTGAGAAGAACAAGATCTCACCACCCACTCACTTCCTCTCTTCAACCAACCTTATCCCACTACTCTCTCTCTCTCTCCTCCCACCCACTCTCATCCCCCTCCTCCTACACTCTTCCCCTCCCCTCCCCCTTCCCTTCCCTCCCCTCTCCTCCCTCCCCCTCCGACGCCCCCTTCCCTCCCCAGCAGGTGCCGTGCGGGGGTAAGAGTGGTCGTCCGCCGTGATTGACATTTCATTATTAAATCGGTTCTCTTCTGATAGTCCAGTGTCGCTCTTGTCAGCCTGGGGGAGGGAGGGAGGGGGGGGGAGATGGAAGAAAGAGGGAGGGGGAGATGGAAGAAAATTGGGACGAGGAGGGAAAGGGGAGGAAGAGAGAGAGAGGACCCTCTTCCCTCACCCCATCACCACCTCCCCTCCTCCTTCCCTTCCACCCCTTTACCTTCCATCTGTCACCTCTCGTCCTTCATCCTGTCCCTCTTCCTCTTCCATCTCCTCTCCCCCTTCCTTCCTCCTCCCCTCCCCCTCCATCCCCTCCTTACCCCTCATCTATTCCCTCAATTTCACCTCCTCCTCCATCATCCACCTGGGCCCAGCCGCAACCCCTAAAAAAAAATAGAGTAATAATCATTTTGTCTTTGTTGTTTTATTTGTGATTCATTATAAATTATTGTTTTGGTCTTATTGTTTGTCTTTTATTTTGTTGTTGTTGTTGTTGTTGTTTGGTGTATGGTCTGTATAACACACATACTGTCCTCTTCTTATGATACATTGTCATAAATTCATTTAATGCACACACACACACACACACACACACACACACACACACACACACACACACACACACACACACACACACACACACACACACACACACACACACACACACACACACACACACACACACACACACACACACAACAGGAATAAACCAATTCATCGCAGGTATAAGCGTGGGGGTTGTTAATACAGGGAGGGTCACGCCCGTGTCCAATGTGGCCTTATTGACCGCTCACCCCACCTGATGTGTGGTGCTGATAGTGTGTGTGTGTGTCCGTGTGTGTATGTGTGTGTCTGTATGTATGTATGTGTGTGTGTCCGTGTCCGTGTGTTTTGTATGTATGTATGTTTCTCTCCTATTGCACATCCATGTAGTCGAGTGTGACATCATCTGATCGAGTGTGACATCATCTGGTCGAGTGTGACATCATCTGATCGAGTGTGACATCATCTGACCGAGTGTGACATCATCTGACCGAGTGTGACATCATCTGGTCGAGTGTGATATCATCTGATCGAGTGTGACATCATCTGACCGAGTGTGACATCATCTGACCGAGTGTGACATCATCTGATCGAGTGTATCCGTTCTTAAAAAAAAATTTGCTCTTTACTTTCAATTATAATTTTAATATTTACTTTTAGTTTTTATTTTGATATTTAATTTAATTTATTTTTATATCAATTCAACTTAAATTACGTCTTTAATATTTATTCTGTTGTTTTTCACTTGTCATTTATTTTCAATTTATCATTCTCCATCTCTGCCTTCTACGTTATTCCAATTATTACTGTGTTAATCTCTCTCTCTCTCTCTCTCTCTCTCTCTCTCTCTCTCTCTCTGTCTCTCTCTCTCTCTCTCATTTCCTTCATTCGCGTCATGGTTTTGTAGTTTTATTGTTCTTGTCAGTTATCAATCTTCTCTTATTCCCTTTACTTCTTATTTTCCCTTATTACCGTCTATTATTAATTGTTTTTATTATCTATTACTTTCTAGATGAAGTGTAATATTTTTCTTTTGTTTTCTCTCTGTTTCTTCGTGTTTGTTATCTCTTCTTCTTCTTCTTATTCTTCTTATTCTTCATTATTATTTTGTCTACCATTTTCGTTCATTTTCCCACATGTTTTTTGTCTCGTTTGCCTCCTCCTCTTCCTTCTTATCCTCATTCGTCTTTCTGTTTCTCTCTCTCTATCGTATTCTCATTCTTCTTTTCTTCTAAATCTCTCCCATCTTTCGACCACTCTCTCTCTCATTATCTTACATCTCCTCAATTTATCGGCATCTTTCTCTAGCTCCCTCCTCTCACTCTTCCTTGCCTTCTCCTCCCCTCCTACTCTCCCAACCATCCTTCTTCCCACTCGCTCTCCCTTCCTCATTCCTCCCACTTTCCCGTTCTTCCACCTCCCCTCCCACTCACTCTCCCTCCTACACACTTTGCCTACTTTCCACCCTCCCATCCACTACCCTGCCCTCTCACAAACACCTTTCCACTTTCTCTCCCTCCCACTGTACCGTCCTTCTAGCCTCCCTCCCACCGACTCTCCCTCCTACACACTATGCCTCCTTCCCATCTTCCTTCCCTCTCCCCCATTCACTCTCCCTCCCACCAACTCTTCCTCCCTCCTACCCGTGTACCCTCTCGCTCACTCTCCTTCCCACCCTCAGTATACCCTTTCCACCCCGTTCCAGTTTATTAGGTCCGCCGTCCCTTCAGTGGATAGATGAGAGGATGGATGAGTTGTTGGGTGATTTAAAGGTCACTCGTGTGCCTGTATCCATCAGCTGGATGACACGGGTGTTAATGGGATGGGTTGACCTCACCAGCCACAAGGATAATCACCAAGAGACCCAGTGTAACTCCTTGAAGAACTCCTTGCCTCTCTCACCTCCCCGTGTGTGTGTGTGTGTGTGTGTGTGTGTGTGTGTGTGTGTGTTTAAATCAAAGAGCAAGATTTGATTGTTTATTGTCTCACTGTATGATGGTTAAAGCTAACGAGGATTGAGTGTGAGTAATGTCTGGTTGATTGTGTTTAACTTAAGTGAGGTGTTTCCTTGTCTGTTTGTTGTTCTGTTGGTAGATGGGGAAAATTCAGTTTGATGTGAGACATAAATTATTATAAGAGTTTACATGTCGTGTGTGTTTTCGTGACGTGAGTGTGTGTTTGTGTCTGTATGACCAACATAAACATACACATATCCGCATCTACACACACACACACATCTACACACACACACATCTACACACACACACATCTACACACACACACACACACACACACACACAATAGCTCAACTAACCAAGCGTGAAGATGCCAACCAAGAAAACAAAAGATATCCAACCAGCACTGCGCATCTTGAACGTCTTTTGTCGGCGACGGCGACACAGATGATGAAGCGACTGTCATGGCCGTCGGCCCGGGCAGTTTTTTGTACCGTTGTCTAATCTCTGATTCTATGAATACCTTAATGTGTAGTTTGAGAGTTTGTTAGCAGTCGTGGGCACCGAGCCGTGGTGTTCTGGTGGTTGCGTAAAGGTTTCTGTTGGTGTTATGGATGGAAGCAGGAATCCTGTTGTTGCCGATGATGCTGTAGTGATTGTCAGGTGTTGTTACCATACGGAGACTCGTCTGTGTTTGAATATTTAAATCCCTTAGTTGCTGGTTTATATGTATTTTGAGATTTTACAAGAAAACGAGAAATTTTGATTTTGGAAATAAGCTCTGGTGACCATCTCAAGAGTGTCAGGTTGAAATCCTAAAATAACACCTCTCTCTCTCTCTCTCTCTCTCTCTCTCTCTCTCTCTCTCTCTCTCTCTCTTCGATGGTACAATGGTTTTCTATCTATCTATCTATCTATCTATCTATCTATCTATCTATCTATCGTTTATTCATATACATCATTATCTAGTTAACCCTTTTTTCTAACTATCTATCGATTCAGTGACCTCAAAAGAAGAAAGAAGGGGGAAGAGGTTGATAGAGGAGAGAGAGAGGGAAGGAGAGGCTGTGAGAGGGAGAGAGAGAGGCGAGAGAGGGAGAAAAAGGTTGGGAGAGGCAAAGAGAAACTAACAGAAAGGAAGAGAGAGAGAGACAGAGAGAGAGAGAAGCTGGCAGAAGGATGAAGAGGGGGAGAGGGAAAAACTAGCAGGAAGAGGAAGAGGTGAAGGGAGAGGCTGGCAGGGAGAAGGAGGGAGAGGGAAGCTGACCGAAGGAGGGAGAGAGAGGGAGGGTAAAGTAAGGTCCCCCGGTGTTACCAACTTCACCACGCCCACCTCCTGCGGCCTGCCCTGTCTACCTGTCTCTTGGTGCTGCTGTCCCTCCTGCTGTTGCTCCTGCTGTTGTTCCTGCTGTTTCTTCTTCTGTTGCTGCTGCTGTTGTTCCTGCTGTTTCTTCTTCTGTTGCTGCTGCTGTTATTTCTTCTTCTGTTGCTGCTGTTGTTATTTCTTCTTCTGTTGCTGCTGCTGTTGTTCCTGCTGTTTCTTCCTCTGTTACTGCTGCTGTTGTTCCTGCTGTTTCTTCCTCTGTTGCTGCTGCTGTTATTTCTTCTTCTGTTGCTGCTGCTTTTGTTCCTGCTGTTTCTTCCTCTGTTACTGCTGCTGTTGTTCCTGTTGTTTCTTCTTCTGTTGCTGCTGCTGTTGTTTCTTCTTCTGTTGCTGCTGCTTTTGTTCCTGCTGTTTCTTCCTCTGTTACTGCTGCTGTTGTTCCTGTTGTTTCTTCTTCTGTTGCTGCTGCTGTTGTTCCTGTTGTTTCTTCTTCTGTTGCTGCTGCTGTTGTTTCTTCTTCTGTTGCTGCTGCTTTTGTTCCTGCTGTTTCTTCCTCTGTTACTGCTGCTGTTGTTCCTGTTGTTTCTTCTTCTGTTGTTCCTGCTGTTTCTTCTTCTGTTGCTGCTGCTGTTATTTCTTCTTCTGTTGCTGCTCCTGCTGTTTATTCTTCTTCTACCGCTATGTTTCTTCTCGTTAATGCAGCTGTTTCATTATCAGCTACTGCTGTCCCTCCTCCCGTTGCTGCACCCTACCCTACCTGCTGCCGTTTCTGTTTAGCCTTTCCTCTCATTGCTGTTCACACCCTCCAGCTGCTGTTCGGACCCTCCCGCTGCTGTTCGATCCCTCCCACTGCTGTTCGGTCCCTCCCGCTACTGTTCGGACCCTCCCATTGCTGTTCGGACCCTCCCGCTGCTGTTCGGACCCTCCCGCTGCTGTTCGGACCCTCCCGCTGCTGTTCGGTCCCTCCCGCTGCTGTTCGGTCCCTCCCTTTGCTGTTCGGACCCTCCCCATTGCTGTTCGGACCCTCCCGCTGCTGTTCGGACCCTCCGCTGCTGTTCGGACCCTCCCGCTGCTGTTCGGTCCCTCCGCTGCTGTTCGGTCTCTCCCGCTGCTGTTCGGACCCTCCCGCTGCTGTTCGCACCCTCCAGCTGCTGTTCGGACCCTCCCGCTGCTGTTCGGACCCTCCCATTGCTGTTCGAACCCTCCCATTGCTGTTCGGCCCCTCCCACTGCTGTTCGGTCCCTCCCATTGCTGTTCGGACCCTCCCGCTGCTGTTCGGACCCTCCCTCTGCTGTACAAGTATCACCTTATCAAACAGTCATAGTAACCTAAAGTATAAACAAGGTGACACACTGCACGGTATATAGCAGGACTGAAGATACACTACCTTATACTGGGGACGTGGTAACTTACTAACATTCTTTACAATGTTGGTGAAGCACAATAATGTAACAACAAAAGGTAATAATAATAATAATATGACGAAGAAGTGGTCATGGATGGTCCTCCTCCGGTAGTGGGTGGTCAAGAACAGCAGATGGTAACGTCTTAATGAGAGGCACACCTGAAGGGGATGACCTACCCATATGTTGAGACAGCTGACGGGGTAATAAGCATAAGGTGGTTCTTCCCCCACATACGGTGCATTACAGCCTCACCACCTGGACGCCTCACCACCTGGACGCCTCACCACCTGGACGCCTCAACACCTGGACGCCTCAACACCTGGACGCCTCAACACCTGGACGCCTCTGCCTGGACTGCACCTGGACGCCTCAACACCTGGACGCCTCAACACCTGGACGCCTCAACACCTGGACGCCTTAACACCTGACGCCTCAACACCTGGACGCCTCAACACCTGGACGCCTCACTGCACCTGGACGCCTCAACACCTGGACCTCAACTTGCCTGGACGCCTCAACACCTGGACGCCTCAACACCTGGACGCCTCAACACCTGGACGCAAACACAACATTGGGCATTAAATTAAGAATAAAAGTCTTGTCTATTTCCTCTTTACATTCATAACTTAAAAGATAATTGAATTGCTTCTCTCTCCACCACCAACCCTCCTTACTCTCTCCCTGTTTCCCTAACCCTCCTCCCTCTTCCTTCCCCTTCTCTCCCATTCTCCCATCATCCACTGCACTCTGTCCCTTCCATCTTTCACCTCCCCTACCTCTCTTTCTCTCTCTATTTGTCTTTTCCTTTTTTTTTCATTTTATTTTGAATATTTTCTCTTTTGGTGAGACATCTTGAACGAAATTGTACATCCACATCATTAACATTACGAAATATTGTTCAGTAATATTCAAGAGAATGTTTATTGGGTCAAACTATGAGATAGATTAATAACTTGTTGCTCTCTATTACTAAGAGTCAAAGGCCAAACGCCATTTATTTGATATCTAATATATATTTCTTTTAAGAGTCCCCCCCCTCCTCCTCCCTTGGTCTTGTCTTCTCGTTTTCTTCAGGGGAGACTGTGAAAGATGGTAATCAATCAGGAATTTGACATTTAATAAATTTTATTTGTTTATAATAGTTTCCCTCCGGTCTTCTCTTCTGGTTTTCTACAGGGGAGACTTTGACAGATGACAGTCAATCAGGTATTTGATATCTGATAAATTAATATATATATTTTAAGATTTCAGGGTTAGGTACCTTAGATATTATTATTATTATTATTATTATTATTATTATTATTATTATTATTATTATTATTATCGTTATTATTATTATTATTATTATTATTATTATTATTATTATTATTATTATTATTATTATTATTATTATTATTAAACCCTCCCGTTTTCTATAGAGGGGTGGGTGGGGGTGTCTATGAAATATGACAAATGGTCCTTATGTTCAGTACTCTGCGTGCTTACTAAATCTCCTGAGAGACAGATAGACGTTTTACATTAGTCTGTCTTGTTTTCCTCAGGAGCATGAGCCCTGCACTGCCCGGCCCACCAGCTATTGCTTGAAGGAAACGAAAGTGTGACGATTTATCTTCACAGGTAAGCCAGACAGAATATTAATTAACACACCTGTGGTACACCTTGAAGGGAGGAGTTGCCCTGTAGAACGAACCACATGCAGGTGGTGTGAACTGGGGTGATGGTGGTGATAGTGGTGGTGGTGGTGGTGATGGTGGTGGTGGTGATGGTGGTGGTGGTGATGGTGGTGAGTGATGGTGTGGTGGGTTCTTGTGGTGGTGGTGGGGGTGGTGGTGGTAGTGGTGATGGTAGTGGTGATGGTAGTGGTGATGGTAATGATGATGTTAGTTGTGATGATGATATTAGTGGTGGTGGGTATTGATGATGCTGATGATAGTGGTGGTAGTAATAGTGATGGATGAGGGATAAGAAACATATAGATATTAGGAGAGAGAGAGAGAGAAAGAAGAAAGAAGTAGAGAGAGAGAGAGAGACAGAGACAGAGACAGAAGAAAGAAGTAGAGAGAGAGAGAGAGAGAGAGAGAGAGAGAGAGAGAGAGACACTAAAATCCACATATTTTATAGAACGTTAAAAAAATCAAATAGAATCATAAAAAAGAAATAATAAATATTAACAAACTAATAATTTCTTTTTACCGTGAACCATCCAAACCATAACGTGAATACATACATGATAACATACCATCACGTCAATTGCTCTTCTCTACCTCCTCTCAACACAGTCATTACAGCACAGGATACCTAGAGTTGGAGGACAACGGTTGGCGACATCTAGATTATATACCCCGAGTGTCTCCCCCTAATGTCCATCTGCCTAAATGATACAAAGGTTCCATCATAGTTTTCATATCTTCCTTCACCCTGTTTGATTACCTGGATGTCCACCTGGTATGATGATATGATGGGACTGTCATTACTAGGAAGGCCACCTGCTTGCCGCCATCTCTACCTGATGTCTACTGTATATGTATATGTTTTTCCTTCTTCGTATTCTAGTATGTATTTTTATTATTTTTTTTTTTTAGTAAAATAGAATGATAATACTTCTAATGTTTTTGTCGTTGTTCATGGCGGATGTAACTTTATTTTGCTCTTTTTTCATTGAGGTGCTTGTGTGTGTTAGTTTATATATGTATATGTGTAGGGGTAGATATAAATACAGGTATGTATATATATATTCACATATAGGTATATTACTCCTCATTAACCTGTCTGTCCAGCCACTTATAGACGCAGACTTCTTCAGTACTTTACCTCAGTCTTCCATCGTGTCACTGTAACCTCTTCTTGGTTCCTCGTCATCTGTAAACTCTTTTATATCTTTTTTTTACTTTTTTTTTATTTCTCGCAGGATCTCGTCTGGGATGTCCTTCATTAATACGCCGTTGATGTGGGCCTCCTACAGGGTGTCCTACTGCTCCCACTACAGTTCTCTCCTGGCTGAGTCTTGTACGTAAGTGTGACAGTCTTCCGTTTCTTGTTTTTGTTATTTGTTGTCCTTGTGATTTGTCTTTTAGTGATAAATTTTATATCGATTCTAACTTCTTTTTTTTTTTTGCTTTTTTTTCGTATTCGTAAGATAACACTCAATTCGTGTGGGCTGTTAACCTCTCTTCTGGGATAATGGTAGCATGCTGTTTGACAATATATGGTTAACTTCTACAAACACATACACTCTCTCTCTCTCTCTCTCTCTCTCTCTCTCTCTCTCTCTCTCTCTCTCTCCAGTACATTGTAAGTCCTCAGATGAATTCGTTTAGGTGGTCTGCGTTAGATGATGTCAGCTGCTCCAGTTCCATGCCTGCTGTGACCTCTGTTGCCTTACTGATTTCTTCGTTCACTACCACCATTACCATCATCGCTACCACCATTACCACCACCAGCACTGTCAGCATTAACTAACACTACCACAACAAACATCAACATCACTACCACCACCACAACAATATACCAGAATCACTACCACCACTACAAACAGAGTCAACATCAACCACCACCACTATCACCTCCTTCACCACCACCTTCACCACCACCATCACCACCACTACCTCCTCCTTCACAACACACCCATGACAGGGTTTAAGGGTCTCCGACAAGTGTCACATGGAACTCAGCCAAGCCAGTCAATTAGAGGTTTAGCACCACCACCGCTACCACCACAACCACAACTACCACCAGTCACCACAGGAACAATGCAAGTGCGTCAAATTATCTGTTTCCTTTCCTTCCTCCCTCTCGCCTGGCGCCTTCAACTCTCTCCTTGTGTCTGGTTGTGTGACCCACTCTACTCACGCACTCTAACACACTGTACTTACGCGTTACCTCACTCTAACACACTCTAATGACACGCAACACACACTAATACACGTTACGTTACTCTTAACACACTCTACCTCACTCTAACACACTCTAATGACACGCAACACACACTAACACACGTTACGTTACTCTAACACACTCTACTTACACGCTACCTCACTCTAACACACACTAATGACACCTAACACACTCTAACACCTGCTACGTTACTCTTAACACATTCTACTGTCATGCTACGCCACTCTAGTACCCAACTCACATGCTTCCTCACTCTAACACAATCTACTGACACCCTACGTCACTCTAGCGCACACTACGGACACGCAACACACTCTAACACACACTACGGATACACAACACACTCTAACACACACTACGGATACGCAACACACTGTAACACACACTACGGACACGCAACACACTGTAACACACACTACGGATACACAACACACTCTAACACACACTACTGACACTATAACTCGTTTTAATGCACTATAATGATAACTCCGCCTCTACATCACACTCCTCTAATACAATAAGTCACTCTAACGCACTCTTCTGACACGCTGTACAGAAGAATGATCAGTTGACACACTTAACTGACACACTCACACACTCAAATGTTAATAAGTATCTCCGGTGTATTTATTTGTCAGACTAAGTCACCTCAACACACTCTACTAAGTCACCTCAACACACTCTGCTAAGTCACCTCAACACACTCTACTAAGTCACCTCAACACACTCTACTAAGTCACCTCAACACACTCTGCTAAGTCACCTCAACACTGCTAACACACACCTACAGAGGTTTGGGGGTTGTGGGAGGAGGTGTGTGGTTGTGGGAAGGATGTGGGGGGTTGTGAGGAGGAAGTGTGGTTGTGGGGGATGATGTGGGAGAGATGTCGGGGTTGTGGGGGATGTGGGGGTTAGTGGGAGGATTGTGGGGATGGGGGGAGTTTGGGGGAGGGGGTAGCCTGACCTCTTGTCTGACGTCACACCCGTATCTCAGGCCAGCCCAGTAGTCATGCCCCGAAAAAAAAAAACCCTGAATATAAACCATGACAATAACAGAGAACCCAATTGCATCCGCATTATAGACGCTCGCTTGACTAATGCCGTCACGACAGGAGCCCGGCGGGAAGGGGATACAAATAGGGGAAGGGACTACGGACCTACTTCAGACAGTTCTCTCATATATTACCATCTACCTAGTATGGCTTCAACTTTTTCATCCTAAATTTTTGTTTCCTTATTTTCTGTGTGTAATTTATTTTCTCTCCTGGTGTGTATGTGTGTTATTTTGAGTTTGGTTCATAAAATCGACTTCTATGTTGTTTATTTTTGCTCACGCTGACATCCCGTCATTATTGCCTCATTCTTCTTTGTAATTTTCGTTATTTTTACTCATATTTCTTCTTCTTTCCACCTTTATTACCTTATTTCTTCTTAATTTATTTTATCTTAATTTTTCCTTGTTATTTACGTCTATTTGATCTCTTAGAATCCGCCTTCAGTAGACGAGAACGCTTTTGTTTACGTTTGAAGGCGTTCGTGTAGCTGGTGGATGACGTCACTAGGGGAGGATATTAATAATGACTCTGACTGGCCGCTCCTCTGTCTTCCTCGACCTCCCTCGTCTCCTGGCCCTCTGACCTCCCCCGCAAGACTAATGACGTCACAGCAGGCTGGTCAGTGAAAGCCTCGGGGTTTGGAGGAGGGAGGAGGAGGAGGATGAGGTTAAGGGGCTTCAAGGGATTAAGGGAGTTAATGGACTTGAAAGGGTAAAGGGGGTGTATTAAGGGGGAGGTGGTCATTGCCTGAAACTGGATGACCTCGCTAAGGGATTTCTTCTGCAGGTGGAATTAAGACCACACACATACATACATACATACATTTTCACTTACATGTACACACTGACACATACATACACACACACATGCTTTTACACATTGATACATATATACCATACTTTAATAGAAACACTAATGAGGAGAGTCGACTGTGTAAAGTGATTTCGTTCATCTACAGGTAAATGAGGATTGGTAATTTTTTCTTTTCATTTTCTCAGGTGACTATTGTCCTTTTTTTGTTGTTATTTGTATTCGTTTAGAGAGGAAAGGTGGAAAATGGATCATTAATTTAGTAAATGGACTGATGCCATACCAGAGAGAGAGAGAGAGAGAGAGAGAGAGAGAGAGAGAGAGAGAGAGAGAGACTTTTTTTAATTGTTCTTTACTATACCTGAGAGAATCAACACAATAACGCCATATAGTTGCCATGGAAACACAGACCAACAACCTATAAGAAGAATGGCCTTTAAAACACTCCCCTGAAGACCACGTAACTATCACAGAGACTCAAACATGACCAATACTGTACACCCACCCAACACAACCCCCACCTTGGTCATAAATTGGCCCTCATCTTGCCCTGACTTCTTTATTGGCTTCATAAAGTAGTCTGTCGTTACTGGGAGTCATTTGCACCAATATATTTCGTCGGCACTTAGTATAGGAAGAATGACCTCCCTCTTGATGTACTGTATATTTTTTATATATATATTTTTTTTTATTTTTTTAAGTCTGTTGGGTTTTTTTTACATGGGATTAGTAGATTATATCCCCTCATTAAGTCGGTGTTAGGTTATGCCAGTTTTGTTTGGGTTGGGTTGTGTAAAAGAGATCTCGACTGGTTATAAATCCACGTTATGTAAAATAGAATTCGATTGAAAATGTGAATAGTTCGGAAGGAAATACACAAGATGGGGATATTTATTGAAGGTACGCGTGTGTGTATACTGTATATATATTTATCTATTGATTGGTGAACGCTTGATGTGATGGGCTCGATTACGTTGAAGTTTATTATAGGACTTTTGACTTAATGGAATTGGCAATCCTGGGCGGGTTAAATCAGGTTGTTTGGCGGGGTGGGTGATGTACGCTCCTCTCTCTCTCTCTCGCTCTCTCTCTCTCTCTCTCTCTCTCTCTCTCTCTCTCTCTCTCTCTCTCACTGAGTAAAAAAAAATATATACCTAAACACCTATTTTCTCGTGTGATTTATTTAAAGACACACAAAAAGGACTTCGCAGGGCTAAAAAAAAAAAATCCAACTACCTCTAGACGCTACCTGTTGCAACACCCCCCCTTCACACGTCCATCTTTGGTTATCAGTCCTGGGCACGAGCGAAGTAATTAACGAAGAAGTAAGTGATTTAATAACTTGGAGCTTATTATAGAAGACGAGGAAGTGATATTGAAAATTTATGTACTTGTTTTAGGATTAAGATATATGTTAGATGAATCGGGTTGGTACACGGGGGGGGGAGGGGGTGGAGGGTGTTGATGTGGATTGAGATTTTTATAGTAAATTTTTATCTACGGTTTTTATTACTTTTTTGTGTGTTTTATGATGGTGGTGCTCTCTCTCTCTCTCTCTCTCTCTCTCTCTCTCTCTTGGTCTGGTTCTGTCTTCCTGTTATCAGCAGAGAGAGAGAGAGAGAGAGAGGCAGGTCGGTCCACTAGTTTATCAAGGGTGCTGAGGCCTGGGATGACTGACGTTATCTTCGTTCTCTGAGGCTTCCTGCATCCTCTCCTCTTCCTTTTTCTTCCTCCTCCTACTCCTCCTCTTCTTCCCCCTCATCCTCCTCCTCCTCTTCTTCCTCCTCTTCCTCATCCTCCTCCTCATCCTCCTCCTCCTCCTCTTCCTCCTTCCTCCTCTTCCTCCTTCCTCATCCTCCCCTTCTCGTCGTCCTCTTCTTTCTCCTCTTTTCTCCTCTTCCTCCTTCTCCTCCTCCTCCTAGGTACAGCCTTCCCTACTTCTCTCTTCACCAGGACAATCTTCCCTCCCTCCTCACTCCATCTCTCCCTTCCTCCACTGGAACCTTTTTTCATAGTCCTCAGGACTACAGATACAAGAACAGCTACAGAAATTCTCAACATGGTTACACTACATAAACAGCCATTTTGGCCTAATTTGCATACTGCTGTGTGATCTTATTTTGCATGGAGATTATGTAACGGTGGTAATATTAATTTCACTAATGCCAGTATTAATTTATATCGGATTTGTCTTGTGTACATTTCTTTACTAATTAAAAGCAAAAGAAGAGAACTTTTTAAGAAATTACTGAATACAATGGTCTTAAATTAGTCGTAGTTTAAAATGATATTGTAAGGTATTGTAATGTTTTATAATTTATATCACTAATACCACTACCACCATCAGTATTATTACTACCAGCAACTACCAATAACCACCACTTACCACTACCATCACCACTACCACCCTCACACCACACCTCATCACCCTCACCAGCACCCCACCCTCACCACCCTCTGCTTCCCACCCTCTTACCCTCCACCTTTACCCTCCACCAGCACACCCCCCCTCACCACCCTCCACCACCCCCCACCCTCCCCCCACCCTCCCACCACCCTCACCACCCTCTCTTTACCTCTACCCTCACCCCCCCACCTCCTACCTCACCTTTTTTACCTTCACCACCCACCTCTTCACCCTCACCCTTTTACCCCACCCTCACCCCCACCCCACCTCACCCCACCCTCACCACCCTCACTACCCGCCACCTTCAGCCCTTCACGCCCCCCGCCGTGTCCAACCCTTCAACCTGTGTTTTTTTTCCGTCTAGTTTGTGATGCTTGAGACAGCTGCAGACGGTGGCGGCAGAGATAACCACGGAGAAACAGACAGACAGACACAGACAGACAGACAGAAAGAAAGAGAGACAGAGAGGTTGACAGAATATAGAGAGCCAGACAGAGAGACACAGACAAACACAGTCAGACAGACAGACAGGTGCAGTCAGACATAAAGATAGAGACAGCCATAGATAGACATAAAAAGACAGAGAAACAGTGACAGAGACAGACAGACACACAGGAAAAGAACGAGAGGGACACATGATTCATTGTGTTTTCTCTCCGGATGTTCCAGTTGTCGACGAGCAATTATATGATTTTAGATCGTTAATGTTATCTTGCCCAGGGCACTGTAATTGGTGGTGGTATGGTGGTGGTGGTGACAGTGGTGGTGGCAGTGGTGGTGGTGGTGGTGGAGACGGGATATTGGTAGGTGGTGGTGGTGTGGAGACGAAGGACTTAGTAATTGCAGGTGGTGGTGGTGGTGGTGTTAATTGGTGGTAATTAGTGATTGGAATGAGGGATATTGGTGGAATTGGTGATGGTGGTGGTGAACGGCACGATGATGGTTAGGTTAGGTTATGTTAGATGATACAACCAAGCAAAATAAAACATTAGAGCAGCGTCCTGTTTATAGTTTCCTGTACAGTATTTAGAGGTAAGTGGTAAATATTATTGATCACCTGAAGATTAGACACCCGAGTTTATTTCAGCTGATGATTAAACACCCTAATGGTATCCTAACCTAACCTAACCTAACCTAACCTAACCTAACGATAATGTACTTGAACCATCAGATGAAATAATCTAGGGTATCTAATAATCTTCAAGTTAACCCCTCCCCACCCTCCCCCTCCCCTCCCCTCCTCCCCCCTCCCCTCCCCTCCTCCCAGGCCAAAAAAAAAATAATAATAATAATCAAAAAATATAAGAGAATGTTGTGTTACGTCACCGATACAGAACAGCAGATTGGGTTAGGTTACTCTTGAGTCACTGGGGGTGTTAATTTGTGTGGTTGTCAATCAGTGAACAACTTAAGGTGGTATTATGAATTTTACGACCCTCAAACGACCCTCAGTTTGACGACCAGCGATAATTTCTCTCAGATCGACATATTGAAGTACACTAGTAAAGGGGTTATTATGTTCTTATAGACGAGTATTATATATATAAGGTGATCGAAAAGTCCCTGTGCACCTGTAATAAATAATGATGTAATGGTTCTTTCTTATACCGTGAGTTTTTTTTATATGATTTTATATTATTTATACTATATATTGGAAAGAGTAATTACTTATAATGCTTACTGTAACTATTTACTATAATTTATTTGAAAATTATCAAAATTTACTTTAATTAGGATAAGGTAAAAAATTATATTGTTAAGTCGAAAGATGCACAGGGACTTTTTGATCATATTTTTTTTATAGAATATGAAGTCAAAAATTATTCCCTTACCACAAATTTCCTAAATTAATTCACAAAAGTATATTATAATTTCTTCATATATATTTATAGTTTATATGTTTTTATTTTAAGAGGTTTATTGTAGATGTCGTACGTGTTTGTGATGATAATAAGTTACTTCAAGACACCATTGAGGAATTTTCTGTTTCTTTTATTATGATTATTGTTGTTTGTTTTATTTGTTGTTTTTGTTTATAATTGTTTGTTTATTTGTTTATTTATTATATGGGTTATATCTGTTTTGTTTTTCGTTATGGTTCCTTGTGTTTCTTAGGTCTTTCTTCTCCTTCCCTCCCTTCTTCCTCCCCCCCCCTCCATCTTTTTCTTTCTCTTCCCTCTTTCCCGCTCTTCTTGTTCTCCCTTCTTCCCTCCCTGTTCTTCCTAACTCCCTGACTCCCTTTCTAAGGCCACGTACTAAGTAATAATAACTTGGCCTCCTTTCTCCCTGCTTATTGCTGCCTTCTCCCCCCTTCCCTTTCCCTTCCCTCCCTTCCTCTTCCCTCCTACCTCTCCCCCACCTGCTCTTTCTAACTCCCTCCCTGCTCCTTGTGCGGCCATTTTACTAAGGCATAATATGGCCTCCTCTCTCCTATCTCCCTTTTCCCTCCCCCCCTCTCTGTTCCTCCTCCTTTTCCTCCTTTTCCCTCCTCCCTTCTCCCTACCCTCCCTCCCTCCCTTCCTGCCCGCTTCTATGGCTTGGGTATTAAGGCATAATAACTTGGAGTCTTTCCTTATCTCGATTAGTTGTAATGGATTTCCTAATGAAGAAAACCTCACCTGGGATTTATGTTGCAGAGAAGTCGGCCATGTGTTGGAAGGAATGTCTTTGTTGCACCGGAGACAGTTATGTGCTGCTTGGGGATTGTCATTGTTGTTGTTGTTGTATGGAGTTAGGGATGTGTTGCGTGGAGTTAGGGATGTGTTGCATGGCGTTAGGGATGTGTTGCATGGCGTTAGGGATGTGTTGCATGGAGTTAAGTATGTGTACACCAACCATTACAATACACAGTAACACTCAACATAAGCAACTTAAAAAAAACACAAAGAACAGAAAACGCTTTCTCGACTAATGGGTAACTAAAAAAAAAATTAAGCCACACACCCACCCACTCAGCAATTCTTTCACACGATCCACCTTCCTACTTTCCATCCTCTCCATCCCTTCCATTAAGTCCACTTTCGCCCTTATCTCCTCCTCTTCCTCCTCCTACTACTCCTCCTTCAGTCTTACGAGAGTCTTAAGAGAGGGAGGAAAATGAGGAGGGCCTTAACTGATCTTAGGGAGACAGCGTGGGCCAGATACATCAGTGCCATAGAATTGAATCTTACCTGCAGATGGGTCTCGTCTCTCAAGCCTTACTACTACTACTACTACTACTACTACTACTACTACTACTACTACTACTACTACTACTACTACCGCAACACATTAACCCTCTTCCACTATATACCATTCCTCCACTACCCCCTCCATCACTACCGCTTCACCAGTACCCCTCCCCTCCATATCTACTCCTATTACCACCCACCCCACTAACCTCCACCACTACCCCTTCCTCCGCCACCACTACCCCTTCCTTCGCCACCACTCCACCATTAACCACTATCCTCAATGTCACAATCCCGGATCACAACTCTACACCACCCTCACCAATACAACTCTACACCACCCTCACCAATACCATAACCACCACCACCCCCACCACCACAACCCCTACCACCACCAACCTCACCACTACAACCTACCACAACTCCCACCACCACCAGCCCCCACCACCACAACCCCCACCCACCCACAACCCCCCACAACCACAACCCCACCACAACCCCCCACCACCACAACCCCCACCACTACAACCCCCTCCACCACAACCCCCACCATTGAGTTGTTTATACACAGGTGAAACGAGGTAAATGATAGTTAGTAAAATACCATTGACCAATATAGAGAAAAACTTTGGACAATAAACTTTGGATTACTATATACCGAGTGTTGAAATCTCCTGGTATTTTCTCTCTCTCTCTCTCTCTCTCTCTCTCTCTCTCTCTCTCTCTCTCTCTCTCTCTCTCTCTCAATTTTTCAACGATTGGTTCCATTAACGATTTAACTTTGAATTTATTGAGCAACAAAAATATATCGAAATTATCGCTACTTACAAATTATCACCATTTATTTTGATACTTTTGTTATGAATTAAAAGAAATAAATAATTTTGAAGTATTACCAAGATAAGGAAGGTTTTACTTTTTAAGATAACTAATCCTCAAGGGACTTAATGTCTTAAACAACAAATCTTAGCTAATTAATGAACTCTTCCAGTATCAGGTATTAAACGGTATACAGAAGGAACCATTGGGGTGACACGAAGAATATTAGGCACCTCAGTTTATTTCACCATAACATTAACCTAGCATAACTTAACATTAACCTAGCATAACTTAACATTAACCTAGCATAACTTAACATTAGCCTAACATAACTTAACATTAACCTAGCATAACTTAACATTAGCCTAACATAACTTAACATTAACCTAACATAACTTAACATTAACCTAGCATAACTTAACATTAACCTAGCATAACTTAACATTAACCTAGCATAACTTAACATTAACCTAGCATAACTTAACATTAACCTAGCATAACTTAACATTAACCTAACATAACTTAACATTAACCTAGCATAACTTAACATTAACCTAACATAACTTAACATTAACCTAGCATAACTTAACATTAACCTAACATAACTTAACATTAACCTAACATAACTTAACATTTACCTAGCATAACTTAACATATAATCTAACATAACATAACAGCATAGCAACACAGCATAGCACAACATAACATATAACATAAGGTAACGTTAGGGTGCTTCATCATCAGGTGTAATAAGCTTGGGTGCCTAAACTTCACGTGATCACATGAGTAGATTTCCAGTTAATTGGGAAGGTGAGTGGGTGGAGGGGACAGGTGGGTGATGAGGGGGGAGGTGGGTGGAGGAGGAGGAGGAGACCAGGTGGGTGATGGTGGAGGCTGGGTGGAGTGAGGAGGAGGTGGGTGGAGGGACTAGGTGGGTGATGAGGGAGGAGGTGGGTGGGAGGAACCAGGTGGGTGATGGGGGAGGTGGAGGAACCAGGTGGGTGATGAGGGAGGTGGGTGGAGAGGAACCAGGTGGGTGATGAGGGAGGTGGAGTGGAGGAACCAGGTGGGTTATGAGGGAGGAGGGTGGGTGGAGGAGGAGGAGGGGGAGCCAGGTGGGTGATGGTGGAAGCTGGGTGGGTGATGAGGGAGGAGGTGGAGTGGAGGGACTGGGTGGGTGATGAGGGAGGAGGTGGGTGGAGGGAACCAGGTGGGTGATGGGGGGGGAGGTGGGTGGAGAGGGAACCAGGTGGGTGATGAGGGAGGTGGGTGGAGACAGGTGGGGTGATGGGGAGGTGGGTGGAGGGCAGAACAGGTTATGAGGAGGAGGTGGATGGAGGTGGCCAGGTGGAGTGATGAGGGGGTGGATGGAGGGCCAGGTGGTGATGAGGGGGGTGGATGGAGGTGGCCAGGTGGAGTGGGGGGGAGGTGGGTGGAGGAGGGAGGAGACCAGGTGGGTGATGGTGGAGGCTAGGTGGGTGATGATGGAGTAGGTGGGTGGAGGTGGCCAGGTGGAGTGTGGGGGTGGATGGGTGGCCAGGTGGAGTGTGGGGGGGGAGGTGGGTGGGGGAGGGAGGAGACCAGGTGGATGATGGTGGAGGCTAGGTGGGGTGATGAGGGGGAGGAGGTGGTGGAGGGGGACTGGGTGGGTGATGGGAGGAGGTGGGTGGAGAGGGGGGGCCAGGTGGGTGATGAAGGGGTGGGTGGAGGTGGCCAGGTGGGTGATTAGGGGGGTGGGTGGAGGTGGAGGGATCAGTTACCAACACAGGGAAGGTGTGGGCCTCGAGGCTAACGAACAGGAATACTCGAGTTTGAAGTCAGAGGATGACGGCTGCGACTCGACGTGTTGTTGGTGTGTGTGGGGGGTGTGGGGGTGTGGGTGTGTGTAGGGGGTGTTGGTCTGTGTGTGGGTGGGGGTTGTTGGTGTGTGTGGGGGTGTTGGTGTGTGTGGGGTGTTGTGTGTGTGCATGTTTCTATATGTAAAAAAATGCAAGCATATCACCTTACACAAGTATACAAGGAAATTTAAACACACACACACACACACACTACACACACACACACACACACACACACACACATTTACAACTTCGGTCTCCGCTTCCTTTTTCTGGTCTGGTGATCGTACCTCTGCCGTCATTGGCTGAGAGACCGTGGACGGTAGGGGGTAGTTGGACGGTGGGGGACGGCGGGAGTTGGAGGGACGAAGTAGAGACGGGGGGGGGGCGAGGGAGGGAGGTAGCTTGAAGACATGAGGGGGAGGGAAGAAGAGAGGGGGAGGGGAGCAATAGAGGGACCCCCCACAGTAACGCTGACAGACCAAGTAGACTGGACAATGGGGCTGTTGAGAGGTGGGCTGCTGAGGGGGGCCCAGTTGTGAGGTTGCTGCCCCCTCACCTACCCCAACATCCCTCTCCACAGCCCCCACTACCCTCCCTCTCCCTCACCCCTTTTCCAGCCTCCCTCTCCCCTCGCCCGCTCCCTCTCTCTCTCAGCCCCTTCCTTCTCCCCATCCTCCCCTTTCCCTCACCCCTTTCTCTCTCTGCTCTCACTCCTTCCCCTCCCCTCGCCCCATCCCTCTCTCCCTTACCCCTTCCTCCCCCACTCCTCTCCCCCCTCTCTCTCCCTCTCTCAACATACATTACCTCACCTGAGCATTACCTATCAGCACACCTGGCTCCCGAACTGTTAATCAATCGTGCTTTGTTTTGAGTCCCGGGGCGACGCATCACACTATTGTGGGAGCAACAGTGTGGTGTGGTGTGGTGTGGTGTGGTGTGGTGTGGTGTGGTGTGGTGTGGTGCACTCCCACTACTGCTACTATTATTTTTTGACCTTATATAGCGTAGCCATCAACCTCTACTACTACTATCACTACAACTATTACTATTACTATATTTATTAAGTGTATTATTATTATTATTATTATTATTACAACTGCCTTTTATGACGTAGTAGTAGTAGT